>NW_025110694.1:114198-181269 GCF_011392965.1 Frieseomelitta varia
AATGACGAATAATTTCTATAAATGAAAGTTAAATAACGAAATAACGAATGAAGAATTTCTACTATGGCTACAATATATATAAGTGTCATATATATAAGTGTAAACGTTTCTATGGTGATAATAAAATTAATAGCTATTTTTAAATATTCTATTGTTTACATTAAATACACATCTCGACGGGACATAGATGTCGTTGATCTAAATTCTTCGAAGTAGAGGTCGCTACAACATGATTCATTTTCGCGACATTTGCGTACAGATGTACGAAATTCTTACTCGTCGTCTGATAAAACCAACCATACTCCCTTCGAGAAATCTCAAAATTCTTCTTCAAATTTCAATCTTAGTTATATAAAAAACACAGACGAAATCGTCCGTTTCTCGCGACAAAATACAAATGTATTCAGAGCAATTCCGGCAATTTCCAGCTGATATCGTTGATATCGTGGCTGGATCGGCGAGGAGGAAGGTCGGCATCGACCACGGTTTCCGGGACGGAAACCTGTCAACGCGACCGCGTCTCTCGTTCGTTTTTTCCCCTGCTCTCCCTCGCTCGTCCCTCTGATAAGCTGCTCCCGCAGGAAACAACGCCGGCGCGTATTTCTGTGACACGAAAAATAGTGATGCTGCAACGCGCCAATAGGCGCCCTCGTCTCGGTCGGAACGCAGCGTAACACCGATAAAAACCACCGACGACCGAGGGCCGATTAGATCGCTCTTATTTGCTTCTCCTCGCCCATGTTTGCACGGTGATGTCACCGTTGGTCCATCCGGTTCGGGATTAGGTCAAAGTCTCTGGCCAACTGATAAAAATCGAGCCGCTCATCCGAAACGAAATTGTATCGATACGTGGGCACCATACGTGTTTCGTTTTCTCTCGTCTCGACTTCGTCCCGACGAAAAATTATTGTCTTCGCGGTGGCGATTTTTGGCAACTGACAATTTGACATGAGAAGAGAATACATCTCATTGTCAGTTGTAACGTGTACTGAAGATGATACAAGAGTTTCTATTTGAAAGTTCAACATTGAATCTCTATTGTGTTTTTCAAGGTCAAATAAACTTTCACACTTTCGTTCGAATCTTTTCATTTCTTCTTTCGCGCGTTTCTTTTTGGTTTTTTTTTTTTTTTTTTGCATCTTTGGAGATATTTGCTTTGGCAGATTAACCTCTTGCGCTCGAATTTTTTCTCCCAAAATTGCAATATTATTTATTATTATATTTAATATTATTTATTAATTATATTTAAGTATAACACAGACAAAATAAATAATAAATTCATAATTTCTACCCGGTGATATCATACGCACGAGAAAGAGAAAGAATGTGGCGAATTATTGTATACGGTTTGGTCGCTCGTTATGGTCCGCAATCAGTTGACACCCTATATTTTCGGAGGCTCGCCGATTTAGGATCTGTGATTATCTAGACATCAAAATATCTGGTCTTCTCCAATAAAAATTCCTTCGACAGCGTTGGAACACGACATATTAAATTTCACTGATTAAACACGCTCTTTCGAATCTTACGAAACGAGGCGATACGATTAGCGATAAAAATCAAAAATTGGCCAAGAGATCAGCAATTTCAGCTCGATAATGCGTTAATACCACCATCTACAAATCTTAAACCTCATCTGACGTGATTAATAGCGATATTAACCAACATTCGAGAGCACAAAGTCGAATTTCAACTTTCAATTCCATCCACACTGTTCGATATCAAATAATTTTAATATTTAATTTAACGAAACGTTTCATGAAATTAAATTATTATTAAATGATATAAGACGAGGAGTGAAATTTTGATACATGAAACATGCTTCATTTGCACTTTAAAACCACGCATTATTTCTTCAAAAATAATAATCGATAATTTTTTATTGGAATTTCGTATCAACTCATTAGAGAATTATTGGATGAAAGGGAAGCCTCAATACCAAAAATTTTTTAGCACCATTAACAATACCATTACTGCAAGATTGAAAATGTCGGAAGCGAATTTTTAGACGTTCGATTAAAAATTAATATTACATAAATTGAAATAAATATTACAATTAAAATTAATGTTAAACAGATATTAAAATGAATGTTAGAATCTCTCGTACAGTATAGTTAATTCAAGATTTATATTTTTATGGTATTAAAAAACTTTACATCTCTCCTTAACAGTTTTTATTGACACACTCCAATTACTGCAGGTTACGTATTGATATAAAATATTATTAATATAAATATATATATATATATATCATATAATTATTATATTTATATAATTATATGTATTATATAATTATATATATCATACAATTATTATATTTATATAATTACATATAATATATAACATATTATATTTATATAATTACATATAATATATAACATATTATATATAGTTATATGTTATATATAACATAAAATATAACATAGAATATTAACTTATTTACATGTTTTACGCTATGGTGCAACTGTAGAAAAATTTCAGAAAAATTCCGAGAAATAAATCTCTCGTATCAAGAGGTTTACTCAGCATCATTACCACGAAATCTCGAAATTTCGAACGATCGATATCTTCGATTGGCGAAACCACAAAAATCGAGCACGAGAAAGATTGTCAGACGTTCTCTAAGTACTGGTAGATATCGATTTTATGAGTAAGCGTTTTATCGTGCGTGGATGATCGAGCACAGAATCTTTTCGAGGTCTCGCGCGAGAGAGCGGACATTTTTCGTATCTGGCGGCCAGATAATGGCACTCTATCTCGATACGCAGCGTATCGATGGCATAGTCATATCCTTCCTATCTGATTCGCAGAACGAGATTACAATCGTCGATGTTCTTGCTACATCGTGCCAATGTCATCTCCAAGAAGTATTTCTTTTTTCCCTTTTTTTTTTTAAAAAAAGAAGGAGAAGAGAAAGACGAAAATTGAATGGTGTGAAGTTTCTTACTTTCTAAGTAGAGCAAGTGCAATGATTATAAAGATCATTCTCGTTTACATGAAAAAGATAACAGAGAAAGAAATATGATTGAATTCCAAAAATGAATTCAAGAATACCTCATTCGCATAAAATTTCAATTTGCTAAAGAGTCATCAAGTTGCTACAGGCATCATTATTTTTAAATATAAAATAAAAGAGATAGAAAGAAAAATAGACAGTGAGAAAACAATTGGAGCACCTCTTCGAACAAAATTTCACTGCCACGAAAATCGTCACCTTCAATAACAATAATATCGTAGAAATAGAGAATTTCATAATTTAATTTGCAAGTACGTACCTAACTATAATTTAATATTCACCAATGAGCAATCTAATCGAATCGCATCCTATGGTAGCTTAATCTCTGTCGCCATTAGATAGAAAAGGAAAGAAATCTCGAAACGGAGTGAGAAAGAAAGAGAGCACAAACTGTTCCTTCAGAAATCAGCCAGAGGTAGAAAACTATGAGACTCAAATGTGCCTGAATTACAATTGAAAGTCTATTATTACCCGAGAGATTTTATTCGCGAGGCGTTCTTCTCTGGCAGTGGGCTCGTCTCGTTACAAAACACGAGAGACAACGGTACGAGACCCACTTACACGCACCAAAGTAAAGTAAGTAAAACCGCACGTAGACACGTAGTGGTGTGCTCCTGGATGGATAAATGCGTGAATAAAGGTGTACACGGAGGAGAAGAAGCGACGAAAGTTGCATACGAAAGGGACCCGGCTAATCCACGTGGACGGCCATGAGCGTATCAGTTCGACTCGAATGTAGGCCACCCGTTAGAATATGACCAACAATTGGAGCCCACCTTCTTTCGAGAATCGCCAGTCTCTGTGCACGAATCATCGATCGTTTCTTCGATGACTGGGTGATTGAACGGCTGACGATTGAACAGGCATGATTTTTCTAGTAATGGACAATATCATTTATAAATATCATTTATATTATATTAATAATATAATTTTAATATAGTTAAATAAAATTAAATTTTAATATAATTATATATTGATATTATATTAATAATATAATTTTAATACAATTAAATAAAATTAAATTTTAATATAATTATATTAATATTATATTGATAATATAATTTTAATGTAGTAAATAAAATTAAATTTTAATATAATTATATATTAATATTATATTGATAATATAATTTTAATGTAATTAAATGAAATTGAATTTTAATATAATTGTATATTAATATTATAATTTTAATGTAATTAAATAAAATTGAATTTTAATATAATTATATATTAATATTATATTAATAATATAATTTTAATGTAATTAAATAAAATTAAATTTTAATATAATTATATATTAATATTATAATTTTAATGTAATTAAATAAAATTAAATTTTAATATAATTATATATTAATATTATATTGATAATATAATTTTAATATAATTAAATAAAATTAAATTTCAATATAATTATATTAATATTATTTTGGTAACATAATTACCAACTTTATGGCACATGTTTCACTTTGGACAGTTTGTTTTCTGAAGATTTTCGAGGGATTTGGGACGAGCGGGTCAAACGAATGACACGACTCTCTATCTAGCAGTGAATAGACACGCGTGAATATAACATTAAATTTTATGGCGTTTTATTTTATCTTTATATAGGTATTGTACTTGTAAATAATTATGAAAGTGTTCGAAACGACTTTAGGAAATATTTTGACGAACATACATTATGCGTTTTACGTGGAACATTTTAAAATTTCATTGATTCTCGATCTTATCTTTGAACTTGTTGGCTTTCACGCCGATTGGAAATTAAGAGAAGTCACAATTGTTATGAATTTTTATAACAGCGAATCGAGGAAAAACGAAAATCTCGCGCCTAGATTAGACTATTTCTCTCACCTATATAAATGTATACCTAATGTTAATATAAAAACACGCGTGATCACGTGAGATGCGACTGAATAAATCAGACATATGAACCAAAATTATCTGTCCGGAATAAATCTTACTTCACGAATACAGATTTCCATCTAAATTCAAAATTAAGGAGGAATGAATCACGAACGATTTGTCAAAGAGTATCACACGCCGTAACACCGTGTGTACAGTGCATGCACTGTATTTTAGTGGTACCTGCATTGAACAGATGTCTGGACGGCTCGTGTAAATATAAGTACCTGTCTAGCCTCACCCTGGCAGCCGCCCTTTTACCTCGCCGCGTCATTAAATGCTCATCAACCACCTTCCACGGGGGGGCTTGCGATTTTGTAACATGTGTGTGTCGTTAATGCGCAACGTGCACGCGAGATACCCTTTTGCTTTCCTTCGAGCTCCTCGCACATCGGACTTCCTGCTTTCTTTCAATCATTGCCCGCCGTTGCACCCCTGACTCCTTTAATTATTCAATGTCCAACGACATATATGTTGAACACTATTGAATATAAGAATCTTAGAAATCGTAGAAATTCTACAAATTTTATTTATTTATTTTTTTTGTAATTGTGATTCTGATCTATGAATGTACCATCGAATACTATTGAACACTATTGAACATAAAAATCTTAGAAGTCCTAGAAATTCTATAAATTTTATTTTCTTTTTTCTTTGCAATTGTGGTTCTGATCTACGAATGTACCATCGAATACTGTTGAACACTATTGAATATAAGAATCTTAGAAATCCTAGAAATTCTACAAATTTTATTTATTTATTTATTTTCTTTGCAATTGTGGTTCTGATCTACGAATGTACCATCGAATACTATTGAATATAAAAATCTTAGAAATCCCATAAATTTTACAAATTTTATTTATTTATTTTTTTTCTTCGCAATTGTGGTTCTGAGCTATGCAATGTACCATCGAATACTATTGAACACTATTGAATTTTAGAAATCCTAGAAATTACACAAATTTTATTTATTTATTTTTTTTGTAATTTGTGGTTCTGATCTATGAATGTACCATCGAATACTATTGGACACTATTGAATATAAAAATCTTAGAAGTCCTAGAAATTCTATAAATTTTATTTTCTTTTTTCTTTGCAATTGTAGTTCTGAGCTATGAATGTACCATCGAATACTATTGAACACTATTGAATATAAAAATCTTAGAAGTCCTAGAAATCGTATAGATTCTATAAATTTTATTTTATTTTCTTTTGCAATTATGGTTCTGATCTACGAATGTACCATTAGTCTCTTCGATGTCAAAGTTCGAAACGCTGTGAAAATTCCGCGCGAAGCGGAGAGAGAATCGAATCGCCCATCGTAACCACGCGTCTTCACGTAGATGAGAAGCAGATTACAGATCACATCGACCCGAGCGGAGGCTTTTTATGCTTCCCGTGTTTTCGAAGTCTTATTCATCTGCGAACGAGACGCTGCTTGAATTCCGAATGAGCGACAGTCTGCTTGGTCTCCTTCGTCTCTGCAAGAGACTTTTATCCAACCTCATCGATACTGGCGAGAGAAGATTTTCGTCAAATCGCGCTGATGCATACTTCAAAATATGTACAAACGCTGCATCGACTTGACGCGGCGAAACAGAATTCCATGAATTTTTCTTGATACTTTAATTTCACTTAATAATAATTAATTATATTGAATTAATTGTATTAATTGCTAAATATTTATGGATTCTTATGATCGTAATCGGAGAAATTTATTTCAAAATCTATTTAAAAACTATTGTAATAAATACTCAAATTTAGGTGTTTTTAAGTGTTATATATAATTTAACGTATAATATATAAATAATAATAAATATTTATAATAAATATAATATATAAATAATATAATATAAAATATAATATACAAATAATAATTGTTAATATAATATATAGTATAAAATATAAAATAAAATATATAATAAATAAATAATAATTGTTAATATAATATAATATCTAAAATGCATAAGGGGAATTATTATTACTCATTTTGAGTTTAATTTAACATTAATACACGTGGTGAAGAAACCGGAAGAACAGCAGTCATTATACTTGGAGATGGCGGGATCGAATGTGTGCAACATCCGATTGAAATTGCAAGGAGATGCGATAGTTTTCGTGACGGAAGCGTCTCGGACAGATGGTATGTACTGCTTTCTCCTGTATGGTTTCCCATGCATCCATCCACTCGCATGAATGCCTCCCTCTGCACAGCTCTGCACAGTTTGTGCTCCGCGCAGGTTTCCCCCCCTCGAGATCCATACGTTCGCCGAATTTACTTAATTTGATCAATTTACTCAACGCAACGTGCGTACGAGAACTCGAACAACATCTCCTTCTTCTTGAAAATTTAACAAGATTCCTCCGAGCATCGCGCACGAAAAATTCTTATTGATGAGATTAAATTCAAGACGACGATTTTCACGAAAGTTTCATATTTTTTGTGAACACAATCAAAAGAATTAAAAATTAATTAAACATCAACAATAAGCAATATACGTTTCTGAAAATTCTGTACGTATTTCTTTCTACGAGTTATTGAATTTTTTCAAATTTCCTGAAAACGTGTGAAAAACCAGCTGAATATGTTAAGAATTAAACAATCGTTTTGAAATCGTTATCCACGTGTTGGAAGAGTGGAAAGTCAATAAAAATTGCGAAACAAATAATTCCTGGTAATAAATACCGAATTCACACGCCGTAAAGTACATTCAACAAATTCACCATTCATTAATGAATTGATGAATTCATCAAGTACTGCACGAACGTCGGAACAGTAATGAACAAATTCCAGTGCCACCAAATTGTGAGTAACGTCTTGGAAAAGAATCGTGCGACCAGGGTTCAGTAAAGTTCGTGTCATCTTATATCCGTGAAAGGATAACGTCTCTCAAATTTCCAATACCCGAGGTTCGGAAATCGATCCAGGATCCTGGATCGTTCATTTTTCTGATCCAGGATGAAACCTCGAACCGGCAAGAATTTCTCGCGTGGCTGCGTCGGAAGGAAGCTGCGACTCACACGATCCTGCGTTCTGTGTGTGTGGTGTGGTGTGGTGTGTGTGTGTTTTGTATGTATTCGACTTTCATAGGCGAATGTAAGAACGGTATTATTTTAATTTTGATTAATAGCATTTTGGTTAATAGTTTAACTGTTGACGTTGATTAATTTATTTCAATAATTATATATATATATATATATATATATATATATATATATATATATATAAATTTATTTCAATAATTATTTATGTATATTTATGTATATTTATGTAATTGTATTATATATGTTATGATAAATTATAATACAATTTATATTATATATAATGTAATATAATATATATTTTATATATATTATATTATTATTATATTATATATAGTATATTATAATGATAGTATATTGTAGGTATAATTATATCATAATTATACAAAATTATTCATTAAAATTCATTATAATATGATATCCATATAATTTATTATAAAGATCTGTAGTTTAACTACTTGCGCTGGCAACTGATTGCGGACCATAACGAGTGACCAAACCTCAGTACACAATAATTCGTCGCTTTCGTTTTGAACTCGTCGGTGTAATATCACTGGAAGTGATTAATAGTGGATCAACAGAAGTTATAGATATAATAATAAATTTATTATTTGTTTCGCCTATTTTGTTTTACTTAAATAGATTTAAAACTGAGGAAATATTGCAATTTTGGGACAAAAAAATCCCAGCGCAAGAGGTTAACAGCAATGTCTATTAATAAAAGTCTCTCATGACATATTTACCAAAAATATCCAAATTATCGTAGGTTAAGTTTAAGTTAATAAAATCAAATAGTTATGGTAATAAAATTATATTATATTTGTAGTATACATTATTAAATATGATATATTATATTAATATATCAATATAATTATATTATAATATTATACATTATTAAATACATATTAATTAATACATAAATATAATATAAATTCCTGTACTATGCCCACAACATCAAAAAATTAAATCAGAGTATTCAAAATTGGGCCGTGAAAAGTTTCAACAGCCTCATCAACTCACGTTGTACATCGAGCTATCCAGACAATTTATACGTCGAAGTGTGCGCACAAATGAGTATGTACGCGGTAGGTCTGTTCATTTCGTGCATCCCGTATAATGGTCCCCGTCGGCCGGAAGTGAGCTACCTGTCTCCCACGTGTGTGATGCAGCCAGCCTCCCAACGTGATGCAACGCAACACGGCTTGAGGTCGCATACGTGCACACAACCGCATGGATAAAAGATAAAAACCTACGCACCGGCTGCGAGACCCTGTCCTCTGTGTTCCCCGATGCAACGACGCTCGTGACAAAGTGTCAACGAGAGAAAGAGTCGGCTCCATTGGTCGGCGACCATGCCGTTCGCAACGGTGGTGGAATAGTCTGATCAAACACTCGATGATTCAACAGAGAATTTTCTTAGAAGCGATTGGTCTTGGGATTTATCTAGCTTCAGTCGTAGAAAAATTTTCAGAAAGGGATCGTTTCTAAAAAATAATGAAAATTTTGCCTAGCGACTAGATTCACGAAGAATTGTTAAAGTCTGACGTCTCCTTTTTAGGAGGAGAATTTTTTGTTCCAAAGTTGTAATAGTTTCTCTTAAGTATTTCAAAACAAAACAAAATAGGCGAAACAAATGATAAATTTGTTACTTCTCAATAATTTCTATCCAGTGATATCGTGTCGACGAGTTCAAAAAGAAAGCGACGAATTGTTGTATACGGTTTGGGTCACTCGTTATGGTCCGCAGTCAAAAAAAGGACCAAGCGACGGTTCACAAATACTTCAATTCTTTTCAAACTTGTATGATCAAAAAAAAAAAAAAAATTCGACAACATAAATTGATTGAAAAGAAAGTTGCAAATGAAATATTTGTTTCATGGATTGAACTTTTCGAAGTCTGCTATCTATCAAAAGACGCGTCACTTTCGCATTGTGTCACAATTCAGTGATTATTTCATCATTTATCGCATTCAGCGAGACTAAAGATTTTCATGCATTTTCTTTCTCTTTTTATTTCGCAAAAATGGAATCCAACAGAGTGTAATATCTGATGTACGTTACACGCACCTGTGTGGCTTCGAATTTTCCATAAACGCGTAAAAATCCGCGCGTGACGATGCTATAATGCACGCGCGGATATGATACAACTTTCACGATGCGGAGGAAACTAACCGCGAGACCAAAGACGTGTTCTCACCGTGGAATAATACCGCTGCCGACGGTAAGGAACAATAAAAAGAAGTAAAAGAAAAAGAAAACATCTATTCGATGAATACAAACTAATCTCCCTCCGGAGCGTGCACGATGCTCGGGAGGCTGCATCGCGCACGTGGGAGACAGGTAGCTCACTTCCGGTCGCCACAGACCATTGTACGGGGCCACTTCGACGTTCCTGCGAGTCACAGTGTTACCAACAGATACGTTGGTAATACGTGCTTGGGATTTCTCTTACAGCGTGGTCCATCGATGACATTATGATCGCAGCATAATAGAACTTTTCGTATCGGTCGAATCTCGATAATTCGAAATTGAGTGAATCTAGACTGAAGATTTTTAATTTGAGAAAAGAGAGAGAAAGTATCTGTTTTATATATATATATATTATATATATTATAATATATATAATTATTATATATTATTTGTTATATATTGTATATATTATAATATATATAATTATTATGTATTATTTGTTATATATA
This sequence comes from Frieseomelitta varia, assembly GCF_011392965.1. Lineage (NCBI taxonomy): Eukaryota > Metazoa > Arthropoda > Insecta > Hymenoptera > Apidae > Frieseomelitta > Frieseomelitta varia. The sequence goes on from NW_025110694.1 coordinate 124,858, forward strand.
TTATATATATTATAATATATATAATGATTATATATTATTTGTTATATATATCTGTTATATGTATATATATATATATATATATATATATTATTTGTTGTTTTCATTTTCAACACACAGTGTGTTTAATGGGCTATTTGATATTAGAACTCATCAAGCTAGACAATATATATATTTTTTTTATTTATTGTTATCATTTTACAGTGTATTTAATGAGCTATTTGATATTAGAACTCGTCAAGCTGGACAATTTAGAATCTTTCTTGGAAATTTCTTTCTTGGACGTAGAACGTATATTATTACCAAAATCTAAATAACAACAGTATATTATTATTTAAATGATTTCTCGTGAAATGATTTCTCGTGAAATGTAATAAAAATTGTTTGTCGTCTGGTGTATTCATAATTGTTATTATTTTTCTATTTATTTCTATGTCTCTGATGAAAATTCTGTGCTTCGACCACTTGCAACTGATTGCGGACCATAACGAGTGACCAAACCTCTCAGTATACAATAATTCGTCGCTTTCTTTTCCGTTTGAACCCGTCGGTGTGACATCATTGGACAAAAATTATTGAGAAGTAATAAATTTATTATTTGTTTCTGGATTATACTTAAATATACTTAAAACTGAGGAAACGTTGCAACTTTGGAGCAAGAGATTAATCATCGATAATTCCAGTTAATAACGGGCAGTATATAATATGTAGACTATGAAGAGCTGTTGTACGAGTTGGCAAATAAAAATAAAAGTCACGGAATTATAGTACTACGTTTAATAAAACTTTCTGTCGTTTCGAGGATTGACAGCTTTCCGCATAACTTGGTCCAATTGATTTTATCGATTTTTTACCTCGAAAAGTGGTAATGTATCTTAGCAAGGAGAAGGAACCAAGTTCACTGGAAAATTTCGGGAAGAAAATTATATTATACAGTGATTTATATTTGACGTTATGAAAGATACGTAGTGAAATTTTTATTTTAAAATATTATACGTATAAAAATGAGTCTAATTTTACTACTTTTAAATTACTGGGCATTGTTATGATATTATAAATGAAATTCATGGACAATTCAAGCTTCACGAAGCTCACGTATCATTCACGTATCGTGACTTTTTTATACATTCTGCAATATTTACTTATTCCGTGTCTCGAGCGATTTACGACTCGCGCTACCGGAAATAACACTAAAATTTAGAGAACAACGCACATACAGGAAACTCAATTCTGAAGCAGTCGTCTGTTCTGCAAACACTTCGTTTTATTAGACTGTGAACAAGGGCCCGAGAGTCAATACCTCGAACAATCGAGGAGAAAAGAAAGCTTTGAAACGTCTGCCTGTTCTACCATTGAAAAGAATTTCCCGATTTTCTATTAACATTAACCGATCGGTGAAAGGCGGGATGGAAGGAAATTCTGCACGATGCATAAATTCCCGAAGCGAAGCGTTGACTGCACTTTTTATTGTTATTATCCCGTATTAACGGAAGATTAATGAGAGTTTTCAACAATACCTGGTAGAGGGGAACAATAACAAACGATCAGTTGCAGCTATCGTTAATTACAATCCAAGATGTTGGAAAAGAATCTAAATAGGCAGTTCGAACAATCAAAGACCTTAGCCATCGTTCATATCGTGCTAAGAAATCTCTCCCTCGTTGATCGTGACCCATTATCAGGTATTATTTTCTTCGAACATTGCGGAAACATTTTGAAAGACGTGGAGTCTGCGGAAATCAACTTCCACGCATTAGTTTAACGTGCTCGTGTGCTCGACTCGATGGAAAGAAAAGAACAGGAGGCAGGATCTATCTACTGGATGTATCTACTTAACACTAGAACTACCAGAGTGGTCAAATTTATAAGTTGGATGGATAGTATGGATGAATACTATGGAAACTTTGTAACAGCGTATATTTAGATACTTGGGTGATTTTTAATAAAATGTATTAACAGAGAAGTTTGTGTAGTCTGTCGTATTATTAATTCTTTGTTGTATCTTGCACTTTAATTTCCACAAATATTATAATATAATATTTATAATTTAATTAAAATATATTATTTAATATATATTATAATTTAATTGTAATATAATATAATTTCCAAATATTAATTTTTTCTTATATCTTGCACTTTAATTTCCACAAATGTTATAATATAATATTTATAATATAATTTAATAATTCAATTATAATATATTATTTAATATATATTATAATTTAATTATAATATGATATAATTTCCACAAATATTAATTTTTCCTTGTGTCTTGCACTTTAATTTCCACAAATGTTATAATATTTATAATATAATTTAATAATTCAATTATAATATATTATTTAATATATATATTTATATATATTAATACATGTTATAATTTAAATATAATATTTAATATAATATTTATAATATAATATAATTTCAACAAATATTAATTTCTTCTTGTATCTTGCACTATGATTAACATTTTTAAAATTAAAATCAAAATTTTGATCATTTACTTTAAGAAAGTGTCCACATATTTTTTCTCCATTTACTGCACGACATAAAATCGCGAACTTGAAATTCGGTTTAAAGTACAAGCTTCACGCTTCAAAATGAAATCAAAGTGGATCGTTGATTACGTAATGTTTTTCCTTTATCAACGGTTTCAATCATCATCGACGATTTTTCATCGATTGTTACGTCTACGTGCATTAAAGTGCCGTTCAATTACATGATATTTCCGTATGCTAATGTCGATCGTGGTTATACCGATTGCGCAATGAAACGTGCGGCTGGAAATTCGATTGACTCGATATCTGTAAACTGTGGATGTAACGTTTATCAATTACGCGAAGGTGGCCGACGATAAACCGCACGTGACGAGCTCAACAGCTCAGAAGTAGCGTTATCCTGGCGTCGATAGCGAGTGATAAAGGCCGCGAGTATCTGAGAACGAGCCTACGTGCACGATCGGGACAGAATCTTCGGTTCCGATCATGACTGAACTTTTCTCGAGAAAAAAAATCTTGAAAACCTCTAGATATACCGTGTGTATACCAGATTGTGTAATAAAACTCGTTTCTTACACTTTCGAAGGAGTAATCATATATTTATGATGATTTATGAGTATATTGTTTGCATTTTATTCTACAGATAATATATGTAATGATGTGATAACGTAATTTATTCCGTGGACAATGATCATTCGTAATGATACATGTAATAAAATATACATATATTCATGTGTGATAGTATAATACGTCTATAGTATAGTAATAAATATATATGTGATAATATAATACGTCTAATAAAATATATTGAGATATCACGTATTAAATAATTAAATTAGTAATTACATAAAATTTTATATATCAATTTCATAATATAATATATATTAATTTTATATATATATTATATATATTATATTATAAAATTAATATATAATATAATATATATTAATTTTATATATATTATATATATTATATAAAATTAATATATATATTTTATATATATATATATATTAAATTTATATATATTATAGTTTTATTATATATAATAATTTTAATTTAATTTAATTTATAAGTATGTTTATTTGGTTCTGTCATGGCTTTGAAAATTCAAGATTTTTTATTATTCCTCGTTTTGCAAATTTTCTCTCTATTTTCGCGAAAGAAAATTCACTGCATTTCTGCATTCTTTAAACTAAATAACTGTTCGTGAAACGTGTTGTTTGAATGCCGAGGAAAAATTAATATCAGCAGTGCCTAAATATAAATTCGTTAATATAAATCGAAAGTTAGAATCAAGAGAGCGAGAAGTAATAATTAAAATGAACGACACTAATAACACGTCAATTTCCAAACAAATAAGAAGTTTGGATAAATTGCTATAATTATTTATAAAGTAGCAATTATATTTCACTTTTGTCGTGTCGCCCTCGTTGAAACGCTAAACGTGTTGAATCGTCTTCAAAAGTGAAGTTTAAACTCGCTCTGTTTGATCCTCTGGATCTCTCGAACTCTCGATGAGTATCCCTCATCGTTCGCTGTGTTTGCACATCTGTGATCTGCTTGCCTTCCCAGAAAGTCGGTCGACTTTATCTTCCAGCAAACAAAGTATCATCTCACTCGCGTTATGTGTACATATAATTACCGAGCGAGCAGGTAACATGCTTGCAGAATACGAATCGCTCAATTGACAAGTGACAATTCCAAATGATTCCAAATGATTCCAAAATTAGGAGAAACCGAGGCACGGTAATTACGAGAAGCATGCTGGATTTTGTGATTTTGTTTATAATTTCTCGTGTCAAGCAACGCTATATTTTTTTGAATCTGTATGAATCAGCGTAATTAAAATACGTATCACTATTAATTGCAAGTGAACCCAGTGTCCATAAAATATTTCGAATCTTCCTTTTCTTTTAAATATTCTTCAAAATTCACGTACACGCAAACTCACTCGAATTGACGAATATATAATAAGTCCAAAATTAGGAAAAATGGAGTTTGTTAAGGAATGGTAAATACTGACTATTATAGTATAGTAATATATTAAACTATAGTATAGTATACTATATACAGTATAGTATACTATATACAGTATACTACTATAGTATACTATACCATACTAGTGTATATAGTGTTTATAGTATACTATACTGTACAGTATACATTAGTATATAATATAGTATATATAGTGTATATAGTATACTATAATATATAGTATACATTAGCATACTCTAGTATATAGTATAGTATACTGTAATAGTATAATATAGTATAGTATACTATAACATAGTATAGTATAGTATAATATAGTATAGTATAGTATAATATAGTATTGTAGAGTATAATATAGTATTGTAGAGTATAGTATAGTATAGTATAATATAGTATAGTATTTTCATTTAATTTGAATGTATATTTTGTTTCACGTTGACAAAAAATACGTTCCACGTCCTAAACATACAATAGCACTTGACTATTCATTACCTTAACAATGTTACATAATAGTTTAGTTAAGTTACCTAGTTTGGTTAACTATGGTAAGCAATAGTTTGGTTAAACTTCACCAAGTCAAGTAATAGTTTAGTTAAGTTACCTTAGTAATGTTAGTTCTCCTTCTCAGTCATGTCATCATAATTACTATTCTCAAGCATTAATTTCCTTCACACATAAAGCCACGTTCTGTTCTAATTAAACAAATGTTCAATTTTCACTATTGAGATTTTTTTTTTTATTATTTAACTCGCTTGTCAATTCACGGATTCGTACGCTCTTTTTAAAAGAGATTGGCACTGAACGTTATCGAAATCGTGGCGAATCACATCTTTCACGGCTGTTTCATCCGCGAGCAGATTTCGATCTACGGATTCGATATCGATACGTGTCGATAAAGAGGAGAGGACGGATGGAATTTTTTCAAATTCGCAGCTCGTCGAAACGTGGATTATCGATCATCTCTGTGTGTGTGTGTGTGTGTGTGTGTTTTTTTCTTTTCCCTCAGCTTGGAATTTTTTGGAGTCAGACTCCCCACGATTGTGTCTCGCGTTGTTAACGTGACGGATAATTCGAGAATCACGCAATCGGATCTGCTCGTTATCTGTCTGTTTCGTCAGTCTGTCGCCCCTTCTCTCTTTATTTTTCTGATTCTTTTTCCTCTCAAAACAAAGATAAATTATTCGTCTTTCTTTCGGCAGGGACATTCGAAGTTAGATTTTTGACAACGGTGAATATAGAATTGGGTCATTTTTGAATTTCTTTGAACGTCTCGCCTTCAAGGATGTGTTAACATTTGAGTTGAAAGAGTAAGTCCAAGTTTGGTCAGTTTCAAGAAACGATTTCATGTGTCCAACCTGATCTTACGATTATCAGAAATGTTTCTCTACTAAACTAGAGAAATTCTATATCTGTAAAGTCTTTAAAAAAAATTCTAGATCGGTCGCTTTGGCTATTTTGGTACTTCTGGTTGTTGAAAATGCATTAATACTCTTTCATATCAATAAAATTTCTACCAACAATTTTAAATTAATCATTTTGGTAGCTCTGGTGTTGAAAATGCGTCAAAATTAGAAAAAAAGATTTGAAAAGTTGAGCAGAGAGAGAGAGAGAGAGAGAGAGAGAGAGAGAGAGAGAGAGAGAGAGAGAGAGAGAGAGAGAGGAAGCGGACGGTGCAAACAGCCACATCTTCCATGTTGTAAGAAAGAAAAAAAAACGAAAGAAAGATACGTCGAAGATATAACGACTTGCGAGTTTGTCGAGCGGATGACAAAGGCGTGTTCTTTCTCCGTGGAAGATAATATGCTACGTTCGTGTACACAGGTGGCAAGACGCAGATGCTGTGTCTAATCGTCTGGATGAACGGATGTAGTATAAACGACCGATGTATCATCCGACGATCGATTTCTTTCATCGCGTGGAAAAAGAGCAATTTTTGCTCTCGAACTGTAACGAGAAACAATCGTAGACGTTATTTTAGTAGCTAATCGTAGACGAAGCAGCTCAATTTTTTTTTCCAGTAATTCAAGGAGAACCAATTTTAAATGTAAATTTAAAAAAAGTTAGAAAATATTTTGATTAATTTTGCTCTTGATTCTTGTGCCAATCGACAACATACGAAAATACATATATTTTTATAAGTGTAAAGAAACAGATATGTTTTGGTGATTCACGTAAAAAAGGGAAAATCAATTTTTCGAAATTTATAGTCATCTGGATTGAGTACACGTCATTCGACAGAAGATAGTATAATAGAACAAATTTTTTAGTAATTTCAGTGAACCAATTTTAATATTTTAATATAATATATAATATATTATATATTTAATATAATTTAAAATTATTTTAAATTACATTTTAATATTATTTAAATTATATTAAATATATAATATATTATATTAAAATATTAAAATTACTAAAAATTTTGCTCTATATATATTATTTATTATTAAATTATATTCACCATAATTTTATACATATTATATATTTAATATAATTTAAAATTACTTTAAATTATATTTCAATATTATTTAAATTATATTAAATATATAATATATAATATATTATATTAAAATATTAAAATTGCTTCACTGAAATTACTAAAAAAATTTTGCTCTATTATACATAATATAATAATACATATATTATATATTATTAAATAGATTTAAGATAATTTTATACATTATATATTCAATATAATATTATACGAAAATATTTTCATTTTGTACGATAAAATTACACGAATATTATTTTTCGTACTAAACTAATCTAATCTCGAAGATTATTGTAATATTTTCTCTCCAACTCCTCCAACTCCTCCGCACCGTTGTCAATCAACAACGTACGATCAATCGAATGAAACAGAACTTCAGCTAGTGGAGTTTCATTAAAATTACTACTTGCTTTGGTCTTTGTACCAAGGCTCTTCAAATTGCGCTCTCGTATTCAAGAAACCATTAGACTCGGCTACAATCTTTCCTCGTAAACACCGAGCCGACTGAAATTGTCCCATTCGCCGGTAGCCTGCCGGAGGAAATCTCGATAATTTGGTCGTTGTAGCCGGTGTGCCGCTTCCTGTTATGCTCAACGTCGCCGATCCTCTCTCTCTCTCTCTCTCTCCCTTTTCTTCCCTCTTCCTCTTCCTCTTCTTCCTTCTTCCTTCTTCCCAGAGGCCACTTTCGGACGTGGCATGACTAAACGCGCAGCCTCGTGCACCAGACCGCGAAGATGTAATAATTCTTTGTGCTCATGCGAGCTTACGCTGTGCTTCTCCTCTCGCGTTCGAACGCTCCCTCCTCAGCAGATCGGTTCACGGCGCATCCATACAACGACTTCCGCTCTACGAGAGAGACGCAGGACGACTTCAGCCTCCGTTATTTCCTCGTTTAACCACTCGCCCTGGAATGACGCGCGTCGAGAATTTTTTTTCTTTTTTTTTTTTTGCCCCAGAATTGTAATATTTCCTCAGCTTTAGTACAGTATATTTAAATATATTTAAGTATTAAGTATATATTAATATGTAAGTAAATATTATATATTATACATTAATATATAAGCAAATATTACAATATACTTGATATTCACTTATATTAATATAATAATATTACAATATACTTAATATTTACTTATATTAATATAATAATATTACAATATAAAAATTACTTGTACTTATATTGATATTAATGTAACAATATTATATATTAATAATATAATTAATATTAATACAAGTTAATTTTAACTTATGATAATAATCATTAATACTTAAATATAACCCAGTCAACAACAAATAATAAATTTATTACTTCTTGGCAATTTCTATCCAGTGATATCATACCGACGAGATCGGAAAGAAAGCGACGAATTATTATTATTATTATACAATTTGGTCACTCGTTAAGGTCCGCAATCAGTTGCCAGCGCATGTAGTTAACGTCGGGATTCATCGATGTAGAGATTGCGGAGTAGTTGATGATTTTACGGCTTCGAACTGTATTCTTTTGTGAAACGTGCGAATTTTCTTCTTCTTATTCTTTTTCTTCGAGAGAGAGAGAATGATGCAAATGATTTAGCCTCCATTATATTTTCGTTTAACAGATTATTGGAGTCGTAAAATAATCGAAGATTTATAACCTGTGTTTTTCGAACCTTTTCCGAAAAATATTGAATTTTTTCCTTTTTATTCTTCTTCTTGTTCTTCGAGAGAAAGAGAGAGAGATTATGTTTCATGCCCATTTCCAAACAAAAATTATTGGGGGTCATAAAACGGCCATTAATTTTGTAGATTTATGACTTTATTCCAAAAGTATTTGTTTTTCTTTGAGAGATATATTATAATAATATTATGGTAATTATTATTACTATCATAGGAATATTAATATCATAAATATTATAATAATATTATGGTAATTATTATTATCATCATAGTAATATTAATATTACAAATATTATAATAATATTATGGTAATTATTATCATCATCATAGTAATATTAATATTATAGATATTATAATAATATTATAGTTATTATTATCATAGTAATATTATAAATATTATAATAATATTATGGTAATTATTATTACTATCATAGTAATATTAATATTATAGATATTATAATAATATTATGGTAATTATTATCATAGTAATATTAATATTATAAATATTACAATAATATTATGGTAATTATTATTATCATCATAGTAATATTAATATTATAGATATTATAATAATATTATGGTAATTATTATCATAGTAATGTTATAAATATTATAATAATATTATAGTAATTATTATTATTATTGTACTATTACAATAATTATAAATATTATAGTAATTACATACAGCCTGACATTATTATTATTGACAGCAGCATGCATCATCATTAAATTACCGACGAGCCGGGAAAATTTGTTACAAAACCTGTTACGAGGTTTTCGAGCGTTTAATTGTATCTTTGAACTCCGGCGTCATGAGAAGTTCGAGACGTTTCATCGGGAGAGATTGATCGTTGTGTTAATTGGTTAATTAGCGGCTCGATGCTCGATGGAATACGAGCGATAATTCGGAATATGAATGTTAATAACACGTTTAATCGCGGCACGAACGAGAGATACGAACGCTACGCGTGAATTATGATGTTTTTCCTCTTGTCTTCACGTCGTTTCTCAGTCTCTGTTCAATGGCTGAGAAGAGAACCATCGCGACGTTCGGTTTCATTATTAAAGGAGACACGTGACTAATTAATCCACGACTCATCATGAATCTCTTATTTATTTCGTTATGCAGCGTTTGAACATGTTTTGCATTTTGTTCGTGCACCGTTTTCGTTTTCGTGTTACGTCGCCTGTGCGAATTGTGCGAATGTATGTTTGTACTTTGCTCGTGTAATCTGTGTATCCACACGTTAAGAAACGTTTATGTTTCATTCATCTTTCGTGTCGATTATTTCTTCCTGTTTCGTCGGTCGACGCCGTGATCAATTACACTCCTCTCGTACAATGAACCACATTTCGTTTTCGTAGTATACGAAAGTATATTTGAAAGTATAGTATATTTGAAAAAGAAGCAACGTCACATTTATCTTTTCACTTCTCCGTTCTGTTTTACTATTGTTTTGTTAATTGACTTCGATTCAGATCAAATCTATGCCATTGATCTGATAAATAAATTGTTGATTAATTTCCTTTTTCCAACAAACAAATGAAACTCACAATCGCATTGGACTTTATCCAATTTCTTCTAATAGACATACAGGATGTCTATAAACTCTCTCTACAATTTCAAAAATTTATTACGAAGGCAAATGAAAAGACAGATAAGTGGAAATTATTAAAAAATGAGACGTATATATTTAAGTTTCTTCTGTCTGTAAATGTATCAGGCGAAGAAAAAAAAATTTAAATGTATACGTCTGATTTTGTAATAATTTCCACTTGTCTGTCCTTTCATTTGCCTTTGTAATAAATTTTTGAAATTGCAACAAGACTTTATAGACACCCTGTACATGTAACAGTGGTTCACAAAAGTATTCGAATATTTATAATGTATAAATATAGGTTTATATTTATAAATATAAATATAAATATAAATATAAATATAAAAATAAGTTTATACTTATAATGTACAAATATAAGTGTATAAATATATACAATGCAAATGTAAATATATACATATAGTGTATCACATTTGTACAGATATAAGTCATAAATATAAGTGTATAAATATGTATACAGTGCAAATGTAAATACATATATATACAAATGTATCACATTTATACAAAACACTTGTAATTCCATTTAAACATCTACACAAAACACTGTAACGAGAGACCATTATAATGACATTGACGAAAGATCGCAACCAATCTGAAAACGTGTTACATATAAATTTGCAGAATAAAGTGAAAAATTTCAATTGTAATTTAATTAAAATTATAATTCATCGACGCGAGGGACGTTTAAGTTATTTTTATGATTTCTATTTATATTAAAATGTGACATCTACGATGTGATAAATCCAATCAACACGATAGTTTCAAATTCGATCGAACGAGATTTCAATATGTTTCACAACACGACACGAGCGTTCGAATGCTTTCACGATCGGCTGTGCACGTTCCTTCCTCAAAAAAAAAAAAAAAAAAAAAAAAAAAAACAGTTTCAAACTTCAAACGTCGAGCGAAATAACGTTTCGTACGGCTCGTGTCTGCGCCGATTTATTTGTATTTCGCGGCTTCGGTATCGGGCTTGTTAGCCGTACGATCGCGCAGTTAGATAGCCGAGGCTAAATAGTTTTTCTTCGTAGAAGGATGCACGCGAGCTTACAAGAAACATCCGCAAAATTTTATCTCGCCGTCCGTTCACCGTGACGATGCCGGTCTATCGTCGATTCTCAGCAAATTCTCATCTCTCCCTGGAACCCGTGATCGTTCTTGCCCGTCGTCATTTCTACGATTTACGTCGACTGTTATCGATGACGAAGCTTTGACCGCTCTCTGCCATTTTTTTTTTTTTTTTTTTTCGTACGTCTCACTTCAAAACTAAGCTGACTAAACGATTTCCTTCGATGAGGAAATTTTCATTTCAGTTCCCCTTGTAATACACATACCTTTCACTTCTGTCCCTCTCTTCTTCTTCTGCGAGCTTTTCACTTCTCTTCTTTTAATTTTTAATCACTTCGAATTTTTCACTCTTCATTGAATTCCTTTGACTTCGGTTTGTTCCTCTTCGGATCGGAGAATATTGTTTATTTCTCAATTGTTACCAATTTTTATAGTTCATTTAGTTTATAGCTTTACAGTTTAGTTACTTTATTTTTTAATTGTTACTAATTTTTAGAGTTAAGTAAAATATTAATGTCAATCAGAAGATTATTCATTTCCTGATGTGAGTTAATATCGTGTCCATTTCTTTAAATGTTTAAAATATCTTTTTCAATTTTAGACACTTTAACCACCCCTAAAATACTCCCTCTATTTCATTTCATATATACACATGTATGTTTAGTCCTCCAAGTGCATCGATTCTGTCTGGCTTCGTCGATGGAAAAATTAGAATAACGCGAGTGTAATACCGTACTAAGCTCTAGAAGCTTAAGGAATTATCTTCACCTTATACTTATCATATCACACACGAACGAAAAAAAGATTATACGTAATGTAACACGTATGTTTTTCCTTCCCTAACCTATCGAAATACCAAAATGAGATACAATTAGAAGACTCGTAGAATGCACGATTAATATATTAATTTCATTAATATATTAATATTAATAAAGTAAGATAAAATAATATGAATAATAATATAATAATAATATATTAATATTATAAATATTATAAATATTAATATTATGAATATTATAAATATTATAAATATTAATATTATGAATATTATAAATATTATAAAAATTATAAATATTAATATTATGAATATTATAAATATTAATATTATGAATATTATAAATATTAATATTATGAACATTATAAATATTAATATTATGAATATTATAAATATTATAAATATTATAAATATTAATATTATGAATATTATAAATATTAATATTATTAATATATAATATTATTATTAATATTATTAATATTATAAATGATAAATTATATATATTAATATTAATGAAACAAGATAAAATAAAGTTGGAGCTCCAAGACTCTGAACAATTTTCTATTTTGTGAAAAGTGAAACAACTAGTGACCTGATAATTTAGAATAAATTATTTAAAATTCACGATCGTTGGTCAATTTAATACACAGAGGATTTGTGTGTATGAAACGTGAACATTGAATATTAAATTTCATCATATTCGTATCAATCTAAAACCTCGTGCGATAAAATGGCAGAATTGGAAATTTGTAGAATTTTTTGGTGCTTTGTAAAAGATGAACGTTGGTAATTTAAGATGGAATGAAGCGAAGGTCTTGAATGTTAAACGAGTGGCTCGAGTGGTTTCACCGTACAGGAGACGAGAGGCAGAAGAATTGAAAATTCGGAGTTTTTTCGTGGCCATTTGGGATGCAAGTCAGTGGCCGTTTGCAACCGGGGTCACTGAACGCGTGTAGGATTTCCTGGACAAACTTTCGTTCGAATGTGTTTCCGTGAGCCTCTTCCTCTCCCGCGACGATGCAGCGTTTCTTTTTTTTTTTTTTTTTCTTTTTCGCTCGTCAAACGCGAAGGAAGTAATTGCAGACGAACGAATTCAAATAGGAAGCATCACTCTGCTTTCTACTTTGAGACAACAGAACCTCTTACCCTAATTTCTATTATGATTATTTTATTTCTATTACACTGTTGCAAACGGATTTTTACGCAATATTTGTATTTTTATGAACGCAATTAGAAGGAAAAAGAAATGGAGAAGAAATTTGTTTCCGCTATTAAATGTTGTAACAAGTATAGTCTTTACTGGGGGTTGACTTCACTATTTTCTAAGATATTTTTAAAAATTTCACCCCGATGATTTGATAATTTTAACTGATATAATTTCGTAATAAATTGGTTTCATTTGGTCTCATTTTAAAACGAAAATTCAAAAAATCCTAAGATTTAGACGTTTAACTCTAAAGTCTAATAAAATAGTGAAAAGAAATCTTGCAGCAAATTTCGAGAGATCACTGTAAAGAGGAGATCTCGATCTTCGAGATGACGGTAATTTTAAGTACGAAATAAATTTTTTAATGTGCCCAGAGACGTTTGAATTTCTATGATTTTCGAGAACGAAAATAAAAAAAAAGTTCTAAAATTTCGTCGACTGGTGTTCAAAGTTCGATAAAGCGGACAGCAAGTTTTAAAGAGTCGTTGTAGAGAGGAGATCTTTAAGATCACGGTGGATCAGAGACATTAAAGTTTTTAAAGACGTCTGAATTTTCACAATTATATATATACATATGTAAAAATGAACTACTGTCAAAATCTTTGACAGAATCTTTGCGCTTTAATCCCTTGCGCTGGCAGCTGATTGCGGACCATAACGAGTGACCAATCGGTATACAATATAATTCGTCGCTTTCTTTTCGTCGGTATGATATCACTGGATAAAAATTACTAAGAAGTAATAAATTTATTATTTGTTTTTGCCTGGGTTATATTTAAATATACTTAATATTTACTTGTATTAACATAAGTAAATAGTCATATCAATATTAATACATATATATATATATTAATATAACTTATATTAATATTAATATATATATATATTAATATAAGCATAAGTAATTATTGTATTATAATAATATTATATTAAAAAGTAATAAATTTATTATTTGTTGTTGCCTGGGGTTACATTTAAATACACTTAATATTTACTTATATTAACATAACTAAGTGCTTATATTAATATTAATTATATTATTAATATTATTATAGGTATAAGTAATTATTATATTATAATATTAATATAAGTGAATACTAAGTATATTACAATATTTACTTATATTAATATATACTTAACATTTAAATACATTTAAATATACTATACTAGAACTGAGAGAATATTGCAATGTTAGCATAAAAAGTTCACTTGCGTGCCAGCGCAAGAGGTTAAAACAAACGAGACAAGGAACGGATGGTGTTACCTTTCTTTGCGAAATTGCGCCAGTTTTAAATGATCGACAATCGACAATTCGTGATTTTTACGTTCGCAAAGAACGTAGAAAACACGAAGCCAAGTTCTACTCTGTACGTATGTGCATACATATAAAAGATATTGGTACGCAGAGAGCGCGAAGAGAGTCGAAGAGCGGATAGACGAGATAGAAGAATATAAGGGGACCAGACGAATTGCATAATAAAGTACCTAGGATCTTGGCCGGGACCCGTGTATCAAATGACGTCTGTCTGGCGTTCCTCTGTGCCTCGTCTTTCAGAAGATGCATCCACGCGATCCGGCAACGGCACCGTTCCAGGCGAATCGGAAGCGAGCGGCAACGAATGCCCCGATGGAATTCGCTTATGTGACGGTGCGCGTGGAAAAAAAATCGATGAGATCGCGATACAACCGTTTAGCTGGAAGAGCGTTTACTCTTATTCCGCAGACTGGACGAAATCAATCGGCAATACGATCGTTCCAACGACGCGAAAACGATCCTCTTCCAACTCTCAGAAACGCTCGACGCCTGCATGATCTAGATGTCCCTCGTATCTTTCCCCCGGTTTGGATTCTGAGTGGATTCGTTCCTTTTCTCCCGTCGAGCGTTTCTCCCCTCTTTCCAATTATTTTGCTCGCTGTTTGAATGATTATCGTTCGCTGTTTTTAAATAACTTTCTTTCCACTGCGAGAGCTCGAAAGCCAGTCGAAATAAATCAAGAAACGCTCGCGCTTTGTGAAAAGTAGGTAGTATTTTTTTCTTTTCAATCGAAATTTTCAGCTAACAGCTGCGAACTATGTCGTGAACTATGTCACTCGTTTTGCGTAGGAGAAGTGAACATATGCTGTATCAGCGTATCAATTCACTTCACAAAGGTAGAAAAATTAGACAAAGTAGTGTATATTCGTTTTTAAAATATGGTCATATCAATTTCATTGCTTCCTCCCGTGGGAAGTTAATCGAATTCAAAATCAAGTATAAAAATTATATATGCATACATTTTACGTTCGTTATTCGTTATATACACGATTCAACGTTACATTTGTATTTAACATCAATGCAAACAACATTATTTCGAAGTAGGAAAATTATTTACGAGATAACAGTATTATTCTGCTTCTCGAATTTAAAAGGAAAGAACTTTCCCCAATATAGATCGCAATTGGAGTAAAATTCTAACTATGGAAGATCGTTCAATTTTATATTCATTATCGTTATACATACGATTCAATGTTATATTTAACAATGTTTATATTTAACATCAATGAGAACAACATTATTTCGAAGTACGATAATATTATTTACGAGATAACAGTATCATTCTGCTTTTCGAATTTAAAAGGAAAGAACTTGCACCAATATAGATCGCAATTCGAGTAAAATTCTAACTATGGAAGATCGTTCGATTTTATATTCATTATCGTTATACATACGATTCAATGTTATATTGAACAATGTTTATATTTAACATCAATGTGAACAACATTATTTCAAAGTACGATAATATTATTTACGAGATAACAGTATTATTCTGCTTCTCGAATTTAAAAGGAAAGAACTTGTCCCAATATAGATCGCAATTCGAGTAAACTTCTAACTATGGAAGATCGTTCAATTTTATATTCATTACCGTTATACATACGATTCAATGTTATATTGAACAATGTTTATATTTAATATCAATGAGAACAACATTATTTCGAAGTAGGAAAATATTATTTACGAGATAACAGTATTATTCTGCTTCTCGAATTTAAAAGGAAAGAGTTTGCCCCAATATAGATCGCAATTCGAGTAAACTTCTAACTATGGAAGATCGTTCGATTTTATATTCATTACCGTTATACATACGATTCAATGTTATATTTAACAATGTTTATATTTAATATCAATGAGAACAACATTATTTCGAAGTAGGAAAATATTATTTACGAGATAACAGTATTATTCTGCTTCTCGAATTTAAAAGGAAAGAGTTTGCCCCAATATAGATCGTAATTCGAGTAAAATTCCCACTATGGAAGATCGTTCGTTGGTAACGAGCGAGTCGCGAGGAATTCGCTTACTCGATGCTCTCGGCGATCGATTGGAGACCAAGGAAATGCGGAGGATCGGAAGAGAACGCGGTTGGTTTCTGATTTCCGGTCGAGGCCGGTACTTTCTTTGTTCGGTGCCCGAGGAATCCGCGAGCCTACGCACTCGAGGCTCGGCACGATGGATTTCGCACTCCGGGGGAAAGTATTTCAAAATTGCGCAAGCCTCGTCTCGCGTGACACCGGAGCGAAACGGGACGCCTCTCTTTTATTGGCTCATCGGCCAGTTGGTGAATGATCCTCGAAAATAATCTTTGGAAACAGCACTCGCTCAGCGAAAACGATATTCCACACAGAGTTGATGCATTGACATTTATTTATATGGCAGAGTGCGGACGTTTCTTTGCAGGTTGGTGGTCATTATTTGTTCACGAGTCGAAGGATTTCTCATCTTTTCTGTTTTCTTGGCCATTTTTCTTCCGAGTTTGTCGACTGCCGATCAAACTCGTAATCGTATCGTCATTGTTCGAAAATTTGTTGGAATTCGACGAATTGAAAATGGCCTGTGAGCAGAGTCTGGCAAAGGTTTGGCCATTTTGCGAGGGAAATTTAAAAATATAAAAGTCTACAAATAACGCGAAATATGTTAAAATATTATAAATAAAATATTAAATACAGTATAATACAGTGTAATACAGTGTAATACAGTAAAAATATGTAAATACAGTATATAATACAGTAAATATACTATAATATAGTATAATACAGTAAATACAGTATAATATAGCATAATACAGTATAATACAGTAAATACAGTATAATACAGTACAATACAGTAAATACAGTATAATACAGTATAATACAGTATAATACAGTATAATACAGTATAATACAGTACAATTTAGTATAATACGGTGTAATACAGTATAATACAGTACAATTTAGTATAATACGGTAAAAATATATAAAATATTAAATATTGTAGCTTATTATTAAATTATGGATTGATATTTTTCATAAACCTACCCAAATTGAACAAATGATATCTACATAGAAGTTTATTTTGTCCATTTTGAATGTTACGATAAGTAATAATTCATTTTGCAATAAATAAAAAGCGATCTTTCAATTGGGAATTAGTCTGGCAATTTTTTCTCCTCGTGTTAAAATGCCAGAGAGAAAAAGAGAGAGACGAGGAGGGAAGAGAGAGAGAGTTAATCGTCCAACAGAGCGAGGCGAGGCGAGGCGAGAAAAATGCATTAGGCTTTCAAGAGGCGGATGTCTGCGCGAGTCGGAAACTGTGCTTACAAATCTTGCTCCCAATTGACCGTGTGTTCCTTCTTCCCAGTCGTTTCTCGAGGTGGCTCACGATGGAAGAAGGAAATGACACCCCGTGCATAACAAAGTGACGATACGTCAGCCCGTGGCACCGTTGCTTTCCACGAGCGACGTGTGACACGCATTACGCGACAGATTCCTCGCGGATGCACGTGCCGGCGAAAGAGGAAAAACCACTGCAAAAAATACTGCGAGAACGAAACGAAATTTCTCGTCGTTTTGCCATCCGATCGATTGAATCATTTGTTGAACACCTTGCGCTGGCAACTGGTTCGCGGACCATAACGAGTGACCGAACCGTATACAATGCACTCGTCGCTTTCTTTTTCTTTTTTAAGTAAAATATTAAATACAGTATAATACAGTAAAAATATGTAAATACAGTATATAATGCAGTAAATACAGTATAATATAGTATAATACAGCAAATACAGTATAATATAGTATAACACAGTAAATACAGTATAATACAGTAAATACAGTATAATATAGTATAACACAGTAAATACAGTATAACATAGTATAATACAATAAATACAGTATAACACAGTATAATACAGTAAATACAGTATAATACAGTATAATACAATAAATACAGTATAATACAGTAAATACAGTGTAATATAGCATAATACAGTAAATACAGTATAATATAGCATAATACAGTATAATACAGTATAATACAGTATAATACAGTATAATATAGTATAACACAGTAAATACAGTGTAATATAGTATAATACAGTATTGATACCCGCCGGTATGATATCACTCGATAGAAATTATTCAGAAGTAATACACTTGTCATCCGTTTCATCTGGGTTACATTTACAAATACACTTGAAACTGAGGGAATGTTGCAATTTGGGACAAGAAATTCTCGACGTGCGTGACAAGAGGTTAAGAGGGTAGCTTACTGCCGTAGCTATTCGAAAGACAAAGTTGCAAAACTGGCTGTCAAAAGAATGCAGAAAGAGTTTTCAATTTTTTTACAATGATACTTCAAAACAAGGAAAGGTATATTTTATCCTCAAAGTGAATATAAATATATATCGAAATATTATATATATATATGTATATATATATAAACGAAATATATATAAATATATTGGACAAGCAAAAAGTTGAAAAGAACGGCGATACGTTAGTATTGACGAGAACGGGGACAGGTTCGGACGATTCGGGTGGCGTGGGCCAGGTGAATCGCAGCTGTTCCCATTGCCTTCGCCTTCAGTCATCGTTCTCCGTTGCTTCTCCTCTTCTCGCAGTGGCCGCGAGAAGGAAATGATGCCCCTCGCATAACAAACCAACGATGCCCGGTGTCCGAGCAATTCTCTTTTTCCCTCGACTTAACGTGTTACGTGTAACGTATTACGTAATGGATGATCATGTGGTATCTCGTCCCGTTTCCGACATCTAAAACTATCATTACTTTATTGTACAACTTCCCCTTAACTTCCCCTGTCTGATGATATCGTGTAGCTTGAAAGTTATGTACTTTGCTATAATATATTTAATATTTACTTATATTAATATAATAATGTTATAATATAATAATTACTTGTACTTATATATATATAACTGAGGATATATTACAATTTTGGTACATAAGTAAGTACTTACATTAATATAATAACTTATATTAATATAATAATATTATAATATAATAATTACTTGTACTTATATATATATATATATATATATATATATATATATAACTAAGGAAATTTTGCAATTTTGGTATATAAGTAAGTACTTATATTAATATATAATATTATTACATTAATATAACTTATATTAATATTATAATAATTATAATAATATTAATATATTATTATAATATAATAATATAAGTTACATTAAAGTAATAATATTAAATATTAACATAAGTATTTATATACTTAATATATATATATATATAAATATTAATATAAGTTATATTAATATAATAATATTATATATTAATGTAAGTATTTACTTATACACCAAAATTGCAACGTTTCCTCAGTTTTAAGTATAACCCAGGCAAAATAAGTAATAAATTTATTACTCCTCTCAATAATTTCTATCCAGCGATATACCGGCGAATTCGAGAAGAAAGCGACGAATTATATCGTGTACGGGATGTTTGGTCACTCGTTATGGTCCGCAATCAGTTGCCAGCGCAAGTGATTATTAAACTGGCGCGCTGCAACGCCAGATTTGACGTGAACTCAGCAATTTGCAGTTATCGAAGAATAATGCATTCAGTACATGTTGTGATACTTGATCCAATAGCCTATCAACTGTGACATGTACCGAAATTTTCAATTTCAATCCAATTACACTTCGCTCCACTTGTACTGTTTTCTTCAAGTACAAATGAAATCCACCTCGTTCCGCAGCAAAATTATAACAAGAGGGAACGTTCGAGAACTCCATTTTGAAATCCGCGCGATGTTCGAGTTCACTGTCGAGACTCCAATTTCCTATCACGAGAGAGAATTTCTTCTCTCTTCAACTTTCACCCACCGCACGCCCACGCTGGTTGCCTCCATCGATTACTTCATCTTCGATTTGCCATGCACGAAACGTCGTTTCCTTCTCTGAACGCAGGGAGTGACACGAGAGAAGAGAAGAGAAGAGAAGAGAAGAGAAAGAACTCCTCGATGAAGCGGAGAAAGACGACGAAATACGTACACGAGGTAAACAAGTGTGCACGTATGTACGGTCGGATGAACGGCACGTGTTGAATGGCTAGTGGCATTGGCCGGAACCTGCTTTGTTCCGGGGAACGGGGAACGCGCGCGTCTGAAAAACGGGACACGGGGAAAAGAGCTCGAGCGAAGATGACGGGTCAAGTGCAATCAACGCGACCACGAATAGAACTGTAACGTTTTCTGTGTGTGTGTGTGTGTCTAAACATACGCGCGTGCAACACTATGGTTTGTTCCTTTTTCATAGTTTTTGAGTTTGGCTGATTTTCGGTTTGACATTCGATCGTTCTCGATGGTTGACCGGATTCTTTATTCGCGAGGAGTGACTGATAATTTATCTTAATATTCCTGCAATGTGAATAATTTATCCTTTTATAATAAAACAACATTTTCATTGTGGAGACGTGTGATTTTAATTGTTGAAAGATCGATGATGTTAACGGGTCCAACCTCTTGCGCTGGAACAACATGCCACGCACGTCGAGAATTGTTTGTTACAAAATTGTAATATTTTCTTTTCAGTATTAAATATATTAAAATAATGAAATATTATTGTTAATTAAAATTTAAATACATTAAAATAAAGCAAAATAGGCAAAACAAATAATGAATTTACAGTGATACTCGTGCCGACGAGTTCGAAAAAAAGGCGACAAACAAATTATATTGTATAAGAGTTTGGTCACTCGTTACGGTCAGCAGTCAGTTGCCAGTCGCAAGTGGTTAAATCAGAAAATTTTGTCGTTAAATCTAACAGAGCACAT
The DNA here is from genome assembly GCF_011392965.1 of Frieseomelitta varia. Lineage (NCBI taxonomy): Eukaryota > Metazoa > Arthropoda > Insecta > Hymenoptera > Apidae > Frieseomelitta > Frieseomelitta varia. The sequence goes on from NW_025110694.1 coordinate 146,268, forward strand.
TTAATCGTCGATGTTTGGAAAGTGGTTCGCTTCGTATGCGTGTAATTTCATAGAATTGTCATTATTTAATGATAACGTTGCATTTTCATTCGTATCTGGCAAAAATAGGAAACTGCGTACATCTAAATATTATTATTTGTATAACGTGAATAAATTACGATAATGATAATATTCTTGATAAATTACACACAATTGGCTATAATGGTGCTTTGTACTCTGAATTGGAAAGTGAAATTTACAGTCGTTCATTATTATTATTATCATCATAATTATATTAATCATATTAATTTATTATCATATTATTATTGTTATTGTTATCATTATCACATTAATTTACTATCATATTATTATTATTATTATCACATTAACGACATACGATTATATACATTGAAAATAAAATTAATGCAGTTAATAAATATAATATCTAACAATCAACAATTCACGACTCTACAATTGACTTCATTCAAAATTATCCCAATTCCCAAACGAGATCACTCGTCTTCCTCGAATTTTAACAAGTTACAAGTATGACACTTTGTTTTCTCAAATTTGACCATCATATGTCATTAGCGGCAACAGCTAGAATCACACGTTTCTACAAGCAAGAATTACTGACAACGTGCGTGTAGCACGTATCTCTCCTCTTTCTTTCTTCTTCTTTTTTTTTTTTTTTTTCTTAACGCGCGTGCACGCGCGTAATCACGTAAGCTACCCGTTTTGCGGGTCCGGTGTCAAATCTCCGTGTCGTGGGACCACGAACGCTTAAAAAGCCGTTTTCTGCGGCTCACTGCCGTTGCGGACCGCTTACAAATTGGCCCGTTTAAACGGAGAGAAGAAACAGACCGTTCACAGCCACGGAATTTTTGTGAATTAACGGAAATCGAGATTCTTCGTGGGAAGATTTTTTTTCTCGTCTGGAATCTGATCTGTTTCGCGAAGAAACAATTGAATGGGAGAAGGAAAACAGAAAACGTCACAGATTTTCTCTGTTAAGGAAAAAAGAAAAAAAAATTGAATTTCAATGTTTTTAGTGTATCAGTGAAGAAATTAGCACAGCAATATACTTAACGCTATCTTTATCAGACATTATAACAACAGTCTTAACCATCGCGAACGAAATGTGCTGTAGAAAAAAAGAGACATTTACTCTTCGTAAGTTGGCGAGAAGAAAGTTATTTAACTTCTGGTTGAAAGTAATTAGGATTGTCGAGCGTCCTCAACAACATCAATTGAGAATCAGAAAAGGAGAAAAATCACATGTAACTTTTTTTTATCGGAGAGAAAAGAATTGATTCGAAGGAGAAGAACATTTGGTTGGAAATGATAGATTCTGGCGAACTCGATGGAAATGAAAACGAGGTAACTTTCAAAACGAAAGCTTTACAAATCAGTGCAATTTGTCTTCAGATTGTTCGATAACAACAATTGAGAGTTAAAAGGAAATCGAACGAAATTTCGATCGATCTTTCCGCCGGTTGGCAAGAGAACTGAAAGTTTCAATCGAGACGATTTACGATTTCATTTTCGCAAAGAGCTCGCGCCGAGGATTCGTGCACTGATTTTGCTTTCTGAGAATCGCTGACAGAGCTTTACGACCTGGACCAACTGATTACCGCGAAACTTTGTCCTCTCAATCTCTCACGAATCAGCCGCCAGACAAATAAGATTACCGCTAAGATTGCCTGAACAAATGGACAGAAACAGAAAGATGGCTCGGAATTGTACGGTTAAATCTCCTTTTCACTGACGACGGTGATAGTCAAACGAGATAAAGAGGGTCTAATGTCAGCGTGACTCATTTTCGGCATTAGTCGCGCGGCATTCTTCGAGGAAGATCACGATTATCGCTATTAATATCCAGCAAAGGAGCATCAATTGAAACAATACGGATGAAAAATTGTCACTAAAGATAGAGTTACGTGATGTAGTTTATAAAATTACATCAGTTCAAATTGCCCGATCTTTCGATCTTTCGATCGTTTATTAATTCAATGAACATGTATTAATTGTTATTGCTATATTATTCTAGTATATATTATTGTGTATTATATGTATTATATTATATTATATATATTATTGCTATTACACCGTTTATCTTCAATAAATTTCACTAAATAAATATTTCTAAAAAGTGCAAGGTCTCGAGGATTGACGTGAGCTGCGTTACGGATCCCGACGAGAGAAAGAGAGAGTGAAACGAACGATCCGCGGATAAATCAGACAGCTGTGTTTTCTTTTCCGTGGCGGAAGAGAAGGTTCGTATCCCGAAAACACTCGACTTCCACCTCATTCTCACTTGTGTGCGTGGACCAACAGAATTTATTGTAAAAAAAAAAAAAATATAAAAAAAAATGCGTAAACGATGTCACATAATTATATATTAATATGTACTGAATACGATGTCATACAACTATATATTGATATGGACGGTATACAATGTCATTATATATTGATATATAATGGTATACGATATATATTGATATGATTGGTAATATATATAATGATATATATTGGTATACGATGTCATACAATTATATATTGATATGTAATGGTATACGATATAATGATATAATTGGTAATATATATAATGATATATATTGGTATACGACGTCATATAATTATATATTGATATGAAATGGTATACGATGTATATTGATATGATAGGTAATATATATAATGATATATATTGGTATACGATGTCATACAATTATATATTGATATGTAATGGTATACGATATATAATGATATAATTGGTAATATATATAATGATATATATTGGTATACAATGTCATACAATTATATATTGATATAGATTGTAAACGATTTCATACAATTATATATTGATATGATTGGTAATATATATAATGATATATATTGGTATACGATGTCATACAATTATATATTGATATGGACTGTATACGATTTCATACAATTATATATTGATATGATTGGTAATATATATAATGATATATATTGGTATACGATGTCATATAATTATATATTAATATGGATTGTATACGATGTCATACAATTATATACTGATATGTGATGGTATAAGATATATATTGATATGATTGGTAATATAATGATATACATTGGTATACGACGTCATATAATTATATATTGATATGAAATGGTATACGATGTATATTGATATGATAGGTAATATATATAATGATATATATTGGTATACAATGTCATATAATTATAGTGTATATATATAGAATTAAATTATAATAAAATAAAGTTTTATAATAAAAATATGTCATAGTAATAATGTTAACGCACAAAACGTAACTGAAAAAAAAATCTACTTGCAGTCTACTGTACGAGAACGACGGAGAGACAATCCGTCTCCCTTTCTCTCTGCTCCAGACGTCGTCCCTCCTTTTCCCCACGATTTATTTCCGCGGATCGTACGGTCTCTCGTTTGTTTGCTCGCTCGCTCGCTCGCTCGCTCGCAATCCGCCAGGTTTGTCCAGCCAGGTTACGTAAAACTTTATTACGCGTTTATTGCACGGCGAACTTTTGCTAATTAGCGCGGGAGAAACCGGCGGCCAGCCAGCCGAGATAGCCGGTTACACGCTCCTCTCGCCTGTATGTTTACGTACGTTTGCCAACGTTCACGTGTGTTTCAAACGCCAAGGCGGATACGATGCTCGCGCCTCGTAATCCTCGCGGAGAGCTGCTCGCATCGCGACGCTTTCCACCTTCTCTGGGAATCTCACTCTCAGTCACGAAAACGTTGAAAAATCGAAAAAGTCGGAAATACAGGGTGTCCGTAAAGTCTCTTTACAATTCAATTTCGAATTAAAAATTTATTACAAAAGGCAATTGATGAGATATCTTCAGCAGATATTTGTTCTATGCGGTTATCATTATCAAGGTTTTTAATCACGTAGAATTTCAGGTATATTTGTTGATGAATATGAACCCCTTACAAAATAGCTGCTCCTCGAGAAGGCACAGTGTGGTATCATGGTTTATTGAAACCAAATCGGATCTGCAAGCTCGGCGAAACTTCAGAACCGAGTATGGAAGAGAGGCACGTCCATCAATTCGCGCATGGCACAAGAAATTTACGGAGACAGGAACAGTGTTCGATAAAGGGAGGAGTGAACGATTGACATCTGAGGGAAACATCGTTCGTGTAAGAAATCGAGTACCGTCTCGATGCGTTTCGTGCAACTAATGGTGCCCATATAGAGGTGCGTTAACTGAGGCAAGAGGAAAAATAACTTAAATATATACCTCTCGTACTGCAATAACTTCCACTTATCTGTCTTATCATTTGCCTTTGCGACAAATTTTTGAAATTGTAAAGAGACTTTATGGACACGCTGTGCCTCGAACGATGCGCCGATTTTTGAAAAATCCGTACGAAAATTCAAACGTCTCTGGGAAATATCGAAGAGACGTTCCTTTCTTTCTTTCTTTCTTTCTTTCTCCGTCATGATCGCGAGGATTGAAATTTCTTCTTGTCTGACGATGATGAAAAAAAAGGTAAAAACAAAACGTTCGCAAGCCGCACAATCGTAGCGCGATCTCTCGCCTTTCGAAACCAGCAGAAGAAGAACCACCTTACGAAATCCGGGATTTTCACCGATCTTCGATCGAAGAACCGGCTTACGAACGAAACGTGTTTACCAAGCATTGGCGAACTCGCGTCGGTTACGCGTGGCCCGTCGCTTAATAATTCGTTCTGCACGGAAAATGCAGAAAATTGTACTGGATTACGAAGAGAGAGAGAGAGAGAGAGAGAGAGAGAGAGAGCGATTCGAATCGCAAGGATTTTCGAAAGCGAGAACATTTTCGAAATCGGTGCGCGCGATCGCGATGTATCTCCTGCTCCGAGGCCGATTCCTCGAGATCGAGAGGCGTGTGCGTTTTCCAGTAAAATTAGTCGAGCATAAATGGTCAGTGAACGGAGAGGCTGGCCGGGGGAGAAACTCATGGCAGCGCGATTCAGGAAGAGAGAGGCTGTGCTCGCTCCTCGCGGATATTATCCGCTCGACGAACGATACTTACTGGAATATATCTCATTATTTCGTTCTTTCGTTCACGTTTCTGCTTTACGTTCGAAGAAGAATTGAAACGTGATTTTTTTCTTCGTTCCACGACGAATCTCTCGTTTTCTCTGAGAGATTTTTTTACACACGTGGTCTCGCGACTTTTTATTTTATCTTATATATACTTTTATTTTTAATTCTATTTGTTTACATTAATCGTTTCATTTCTCGCGAGACACGAGAATTACATTTGTCTAATTCGATTTTATTTTACACTGCCCCCCCCCTCCCCCCTCCCCCCCCCCGTGAATCTTCAGATCGACATTCTAAATCTCGGGAACTGGTTGATGGAACATCGTTCGCGCAAATAGCAATGTCAACGTGAAACAAGCGCGAGATGCAACGAAAGGAAAAGGAAGAAAAGGAAGAGCAGGAAGGAACGAGACGTTTCGAGGAGGAGAAGGTGAAAAATGTGGCTCGACGTCGGATCGTTAGAGCGAACGGCCCGGACAATGATAATTAAAAGTAATTAACAACCGTGAAATGAATTTCGCAACCGTGCTATTGCGGAAAGGAAAAATGATGGTTACGAGGCGATCCAGCTATCTCCACGCTGCTTTTCCTCTTTTCCACCAGCGAGAGAGATACTTTTCAATCCGACGCGTTTCGTGCAAACAAACAAACGATCCGCGCTCGTTCAATAATTTCATGTCGATCGTTAACACGTAGCTGAATGACTACGAAGATCGTTCGTGAATCTATCAACCGATCGTTTCTCAATTTTCGTTTGTATCACAGATGTGTCATAGATTCGTTTTTTCTGTCATACTTCTGTCTATTCCTGATGTAACAAATAAGTGAGAAAATACAAATGTATTTTCACATATAATAAATACAAATATAATATAAATGTATTGATATATTTTATACATTTGTATAATCCCTCAAAATTCATCGTTATTATTGTTGTGTAATTTAATACAACAAATTCTTCACCCTGTCACAATTTAAATATATATATATATATATATATATATGATTTTAATTAATATAATTGAAATGGAGTTTTATAATAAAAATATGTTTCAGTAATAATTGAAAACTAATAGTATTATTAACAGTCAAAAGTAATGAATTTTTTTAAAAATAAACAAGTAAAATAAATTTTGTATTCTTTGCATCAGGGTTAATTAATCTATTTTGATAATTTAATTATCTCGAAAGTAGTAGTTTTAGTAATAACTGAAAACTAATAATATTATTGATAGTCAAAAATAATGAAAATGAATTTTTTTAAAAATAAACAAGTAAAATAAATTTTGTATTCTTTGCATCAGGGTTAATTAATCTATTTTGATAATTTAATTATCTCGAAAGTAGTAGTTTTAGTAATAACTAATAATATTATTAATAGTCAAAAATAATGAAAATGAATTTTTTTAAAAATAAATAAGTAAAATAAATTTTGTATCTTTTGCATCAGGGTTAATTAATCCATTTTAATAATTTAATTATCTCGAAAGTAAATGATCACGTCATTCCAGCGCAAAAGATTAATGAGCTATATCTTCCTGTTGGAATGGCCGAATATGAAATATATATAAACAAGAGCAAGAAAATACTGCTCGTAGTATCGAATCGGCAATCTCCACTTCCCTATTTTTTTCCTTCGAGTCGCACTTTCACCGATTTCATCTTGAAAGACGAGCTTCGGCATCGAGCTTCGGGCAGATTACAATTGCCAGACCGAACACGATATAAACAATGTTATAAACCGAGTTTTCAGAAAAAAAATCGCGCAATGATAAAGCTACGAATATAAATGGACGCGATTTGCCACGCGAAGACCAGTTACGTTATGCTGCTCGATACATTTCAATAAATTTGTCATTGAAACTCGAGAAAAATGTGGTTGAAGCTACTTGGAGCCGCTCGAGTGTGTTTCTTTTGGTTAAAATTTTGGTTAAAAAGAGGCGTGTATTTTAGAATTTATTATAATTTCGAAAATTGGAATAAAACAGCGAGGCGTTGATTCGATTATTTTGCATCGAGTTGAAATAAGAAGTGGTATTTAATTTGAGGAACAATAATAAAGATATAAATCTAATAATAAAGTAGAGTACAATAATAAACAGTATAATTGTTTTATTATTAAATCAAGGGACGAAGATTTCATTGATGAATTGAAAAAAAAAGAAGAAGAGTTTCAGACTTGAGATGTCCATTGAATCTTCGTCATAATAACACTTAGAAATTAAATTACAAATAAAATTCAATTAAACATAATATTTAATAATTAAATAAAATAATTTAATTATCAAATAAAGTTAAATACAATAAATAAATAAAATAAAATAGATAAAATTAAATAAAATAAGTAAAATTAAATAAGATGAATAAAATTAAATAATTAAATAAAATTCCATTGCAAGTTTCAAAGTAAATCTCGATGAAATTGAGAACGATCCAGGTATACTGACTTTAATCTTCCCTCAAGAAAGTGATTCAGTGTTCATTAAAAGCACTAAACACTCGAAACAAAACTCAAACACATTCCATAGGAAATGAATGAAAAATAAATCTGGCTCTCGTTTCCGAGTTCCCTACATTCTCTTCTTCACGAAAATCGTTGGTTAACATAATATATCGTGTCTGCATCTGGATGAGGAACTTTCTTTTCCTCCGTATCCGAAGGAAGTTTCACCGGCGAAGACCGCGTGGCAAAAACCATCGCGATCCAACGACTAACACACCTAACGTTGCTCTTCTGTAACGTATCGTTACGTAAGCTTTTCCAATCTCCGTTGGAAAAAACAAAAAAACTGAACAGAGACGCGCATCGCTTCCTTTTTCTAGCAAATCGTGATTTTCCCTGCGCTTTCCACTCGTTTTATCGCATTTTCCATCGGACCCACTTGACGATTTCCGGCGAATCAGAAAGTCTCGTCTATTCACGCCGTCAGTTCTAACGATGATTTATTTCTGAATATCTTCGTGCGCCAAAGTTTCAGGAAAAGCTGAAGAAATTCTATTATTTAACTTCTATCGTTATCGCTGTTTCGCCAATTTAATCTCTTAACATCGACTCCACTTGAAATTTTATTACGATTTAGGTTCAATGTTGTCACGTTTGAATTTATATATAACTCCTATACGCGAATTGACAAACTGGAAGTTTTTGGTTTTTTTTTTGTAAACAAAGAGTTTAATTATAATTATGATTAATTCTATCGTTGATTTCAAGCTTAATTAATAATATAATGTATTTATGTTAGCTGTAATATAAATGTAATACATTTATAATATGTACAAAAGCTTTATTAAGTTAATTTGAAATTTCATATTAGAATTTAATTTCAATCTTGTCAAATTTTCAATTTATCACGATTTATAACCTAGACATTCTACCTTCTGTTCGACGAGCAGTAAGTTCGACGAGAGTAAATTGGAAATTTTTGTTCCTTCTCATACATTCTTTCTTCAATACAAATTTCAACGTGACGTTTATTACTTCTCAACTACCAAGGACATTTCATTCCTGTAGAACTAATTACTGGGAAACTTGGCCTAAACTCGGGAATAATCCGGTGTAGAAAAACAGTTTCGGCAATTTGTGCCAGCAAACATAAGAATGAGCGTTCAAGAAACGGAAGTCGAGAAGCAGACTACTGTAAAACGCTACCTGGAAACAGCAGCTGCGACATTCCAATAACAACCGATGCCTGTTCACGTGGGTTTTGAACAGGTTCCGACACTTGACATGAGTCAGGAATCATTTTGAACATTCTGTTCGACAATCAATTGGCGCCAAGTTGGAAATGTATACCGTTTTTAATTTCAGCCATACGCGTACACCAAATATTCTTCTATTTATTTTTTGAATTAAACGCAACTTTCTGATTCTTTTTTTTTTTTTAAATGGGGATTTAGCGTCGCATCAACTATGAGGTCTTTAGCGAAATTTGACTCATCAAAATTGACTCTTTATAACTGGTCTAGTAGTTGGGTCTCCTTTAGGTAGCTGATAACGTTTTTTTGTTGTTTCTGGCAGGTTAGAGCGGTGTTTTCGTTTAATCCATATTCACTTCTTATGCTTCGGTATTTTCTGCATTCATGTAATAGGTGCTGGGTGGTGACACTCGTAGGTGTTGCAGATTTCTGATTTTTGTAATTCAATTTAAATTTCAAATTATTAATCCAACTTTTTGCTCTACTTTTGTCGAATTATTCTAACACTATTTGAATTGCCAACGCACCGTTGCGGGCAACAAAAGAACTGCTAAATGATTCGCTTTGTTAAAAAATTTTCGCGAGTTTTACGAATGAAGAACCTTCATCACTCTTGCAAAAGTATTCTGCATATTCTGCAGATAGGACCTTCGTTTCTTTTTCTCTCCCGGAACGAACTCTCCAAACTGCGAATATTGCCAATTTAAAAAATTTCCATCCTAGACGACCTTCTTTCTCCCTTTGGAGAGGACAGGAAACTAGGTAACTACTCGGAGATGAAAAGGTTACGTTTACGCAGAGAGTAAAATAAAATGGGAAGTGACATGTTTCGTAAGAGTGCACGAGCACCGGGGTCACCACGGCACGTTCATCTTGGAAGAGAACTAGAGCTATTAAACGAGTCCTGCTACACCCAACGCCATAAATCCCATAAAGCTTCAAGCCTAGCTGAACGTTTATGACGGCGAGCTATTTCTTTTTGTCCCGGTTGGGCTTACCAGTTTCGGATGGAAACGCCGTTCGACTGTAAAAAGAAACGACCGTAAAGAAAGCCATGGGATCTTGTTGATGACACCGTGAAAATGTCTGATCAGTGCAGTAGATATCAGGCTGTATCCGCGCGTTACGTGACTATCGTGCTGCGGGTCACAGAGCTGTTCGTATTCAGAACGCGCCTCCGAGACTCCCTCTGGACTCCAGTTTCCACTATCGCTGACGCTCGTTGTCTCTGAATGAAAATTCTTTTTCTTTTTTTTTTTCTCGTCAAATCTTGCGAAAGAAATGCATTCCCACTTTTCATCTTGAGTCTGCGCACCTTCTGTCCTCTGATTTTGAAATTTTATTTCAAGAAAAATCGTTCGACGTATCGAATCGTTCGCTTAACAAGAAAAACGGAAGAGGAAAATGATTTCAATTCTTCTTGTTCGAATCAATTTTTCTATTATATCTGAATGTAGAGGAAAATTATATTACACAATTATTTTTCTTTTATTATGTAATCATATATTTGAAATAGAGGAAAATTATTTTGATTCTTCTTGTTCAAATCAATTTTTTCTATTAAAAAAGAATGTGGTGATAAACAGTCATTTATGTATGTTTCGTGACGTGTAACAACTGATTCTATCGATATTCAATTTTCAAATTCAGCCAACTTGATAGTCGCAGCGTTAATCGCACGTGTATGCAAGCCAATGGATACTTTATAAAGCGAGAAGTCAGCGTAGAAAAATCTGCGAGGCAATGTTGAGGTATTGAGTGACGTTTGTGCAAACACGGTCGAACGAAACGAGACGAACGATAGGGTGGCAATTGTGATACGAGAGAAGAAGGAGGCCCAGGATCGTGAATCGTGTGGCACGTGTAATCTCTGTAACGCTACACTTCAATATTATCTGCACACTACCTGCGTTTTATCCGCGTTACATCCTGTATATATGTTATTACATTCGTAAGAAGTATGTGTACACAGGATGCTCGTGATACATCCGCGTCGGAAACAACCGACTGCGATTTAATGACCTTTAGCGCTGGAATGATGTGCAAACTTTTTGTCCCAAAATTGCAATATTTTCTCAGTTTTAAATACATTTATTATATAAAGAATATACTTAAGTATAATATTTATATATTAAAATATACATACTAAGAAATAAATAGTAAATATAGTATTATTATATAAGAAATATACTTAAATATAATATTAAGAAACAAATAGTAAATATAGTAAATACATATACTAAAAAATAAATGGTAAATATAGTAAATACATATAATAAAAAATAAATACGCTTAAATATAAATATTACATAATATTTAAGTATATTTATTATAATTTTGTAATAGTATATTTCATATAGTATATTTATTATAATTTTAATTATATTATGATTATGATTATTATAATTTATATTTATTATAAGCCAGGCAAAACAAATAATAATTACTTCTCAATCATTTCTGTCCACTGATATCATACCGACGAGTTTCAAAAAGAAAGAAAGACGAATTATTGTATACGGTTTGGTCGTTCGTTATGGTCCGCAATCAGTTGCCAGCGCAAGTGGTTGAATAGATCTCAAGGTGTACGTGAAAATGAATCGCGAATCTCTGAATGCATATTTAGTGCAGTTAATACACTAACTAGAATATTTGAGCTCGCGTACAAATGAATATCCAATTTCGAACGAATAAAACAAAATTGAGAAGTAAAGATAGAAAGGGAAAGGTCTAATAAAAAACAAAAACAATGACTGCAATAGGACAAAAATCCTTCTCCTAATGGAATTACACTTTATAATAAAGTATCGAATATCTATAAATAATAAATAATAATAAATAATAAATAAGTTACAGAATAAAATCCACATCTGACTAAAATTACGACAATTACTCCAAAATATTATAAGATAAAAGACCGAAATCCTTTTATTCTTAATAAAACTCCTTTTCTAAATAAATTCCTCAACCAACGAAAGTAACTATAATAAAATTCTACTTTCCACGCGTCGTTTAACACGACGACACGAATCTCTCAACGCGTGGACGTAAAGAAAAGAAAAGAAAAAATAAGGAAAAAAAAAAAAAATGCGAAGAATCCGCGACTCCGATTTTTGTGACGAGGACACCTACAACGTGGCACTGCTCGTTCAGCAACGTTATTTTTATTCTCTTCCTGCAACAATCTCGTTCAGTGAGATCAGCAGTCTCCTAGAGACATCCTATACACGAGCCGGTAGATTCACTGATAACGCGAACAATCGCGAGATGCGACACCTCGTTACGTCTGTCCTTGTCGTTGAAGAAGTCGCGACGCGACTTTTGCCAAGCGAGTTACAAAGCGACTTTACGTTCTCGTCCCGATAGCTCTCGTTATCACTTAAACGCGAGAGTGTTACGCGTGTGCGCATCATTACGCGCCAGGTACAGTCACCTACTATACGTAGTGTGTGTTCCCGTGTGCCACGTGCTGAAATAACTCGGAGTTGAGTCCGCACACGCGTCGTCTATCTGATTCCTACCGCGTTACGCCTTCGATTCTTTCGCCTTCTCAATTTCTTCTGTCGTCGCTCTTACGATTCACGACGAAATTGAAGTTTGAAGGAATCTTATGAAAATGATTTATATTTTTCTAGAAGCTTTTTTGGAGTTTGTGATATAGAATATTCTATGGGTGTTTTTCTTTTTCTTTTTATCGGTAGTTTCTCTTTTTTTCTTCCTTTCTCTTCTGTTTTTTTTATTGGTAGTAATGATATTTTTCGAATTACTTTTGAAAACTATTGAGTATAGAAAACTAGTGTTGGGACATGTTTCGAATCTTGCAAATACCCTTCAATTTCATAATTAATATTTTTATTAATTTTAATATTAATATTAATGTTAAAAAATATAAAAATATTAATAGTTAATATTTTTATTTATAAATTATATGATATACAGGGTGTTTCGTGTAACTTGTGGGACCCACTTTGTGTACCCTTGGAATAATAAATTACCTATTTATTCCAAAAATATTCTTGTCTTGAAATAATAAATTATTTACTTATTCGAAAAATTACTGATGTTTATCCCAATCATTTAGAAAGTTTGTTCCAAGGAAATCGAATGAAGATTCAAAAAAAAATCCAGACAGCGGAGTCGATCACTTTGGCTTATTATTACTATTTTATTTCTTCTATTATTATTACAATTATATTTGGAAAAAGATTTTATTATTTATGATTTCTAATTATAATGGATTTTTTACCTATAATTTTTATTTTATTTATAATTACATATAGATATAGATTGTGATTATTTTTATACTTTTAATATTATAATATTAAAAGTATAAAAATAATCACAATCTATATCCTCAAAAAGAGGATATATTCTAATATTTTAATATTATAATATTATTTTATACTTTTAATATTATAATATTATAATATGTGAAGGATTATTATTATTATCAATTATGAATTTTCTCATCAGAAAATAATATTTTTAAATTTTAAATGCCCGGATCAATTTTCATAATTTATTTAACAATAGTCATCGATTTACTTGACTCTGTTATTTTAAGAAATTTAATACATCATACACAATGATAATTATTTGTCTAGAAATTTGAATTACAAGTTCACCGTGAATCGCTCGAATAACAGTGAACTGACATCTTTTCAACCCTCGTGCGTCGTGAACGACAATTTCTCTCGTAACGGGATGCTTTTGCCAGCACAATGCCTCGGGACTTCACGAAGAAGCGAAGAGAGGTGAAGGAGGAGAAGGAGGAAGAGAAGAGAAGAGCAGAGGGTTAGGAAAAGCCGATTCAGGATCAGCGAGCACGTTGTTAATGCAGATTGGCCGATTGCGGGGCCGATGAGTCACGTGGTTTCCGGGCTGCGTGTCCACACGCACATCGAAACCCGCGTTGACAGAACGGTGCCCCCGTGACTCATTCATTGCTTAGATCCTGAATCTTTGTTCTTGAGTTCTGGCCAGCTACGATTTGCACAAACAATCCCTTAGACTAGGTTATCTATTTCTTTTGTCTCGTTGTTCCTTCTCGTCTTACGGTACGACATTGTTAGAAGAAGCGGTCACTGTTCAAACGATTGATTCATCTCGACATTCACCTCGCGATGAAAGATTACAGGGAATGATTTACGAGATTCGAAACCAAAGCTTCTAACCTGAAATATTGCTCGGTGCCAAAATCCCTTCCTCTTTATTAATTCCAAATAAATTGTTCTTCAACCAAAATCAAAAATGAATCTCCGAAAAGACTTAACTTTTTCAAGTTAAAGGAATTCTGCCAGATTCCAAATCGAAACTAACGATCTGGAAACGAAATTCCAAATCTGATTATTTCCCAGGGGCGAAGTTTCCTTCGTTTTGCAAGCTCCGAAATTGTTATTCTAACAACCGTCAGGCGAGATCTACACGGACCATCCTCTGATAATTGAGTGAAAGGTCAGCGAGAGCCACTCGGACGCCCGATTGCGAAATTTATTTCAGGATACGGCGAATCGATCGGTCGCGTTGTGGCCGTTCGAGGAAAGCTCGATACGTGTAAGAAGATTGTCGATTGATAATCTTTCTTCGTGCACACGTACGTATGTCAAGTTATCGGTATCATCTACAAGTGTCTTTGCAAACGATAAATAAAACTGGCTATGCTATAAACACCTAGGCGGCTATACGGTTTGATTTTATTTTTCACTTTTCATTCGCTCTATCTACCTTCCCTCGTCTCCATCGGTGAACTCTCGCGGAAACCGATCATGCGCCGATAAAAACGTGCTCGACAAATGAAACGTACTGACATGTGAGTCATTAGAACGTAACACGTGTTCAGCTTATAATTTTTTTTTTGGGAGGGGAGGGGAAAAGTTGCACGGAGAGACGTTGCAAGATTCGATTGATTTGACTTTGATTGAAATAGATATTATATCGGCGCGTTCAAACGTTGTACAAATACACACAACGATCCGAAATTTCAACAAACTTTGCTGAATTCTTGAGCGATTAGAAAGTTCATATGGAGTAATTTTATTGAAAATTATTATTAAGCGATATAATATTCCAACGAGTGGAAAATTGAAGAAATTGCATTTGACAGAGTTATAGTTTCTTAGATGTGTATCGATATTGTAAGTTTTTCGAACTTCAAAGGAAAAGTATACCGAGATGCATTAGAAATTCTATATTTTTCATTTCAGACAGACAACTTTTTAATAAAATTTGTTGCTACCGGATCGTCGTGCTTATTTGTATCGATAATATCTCTTAATACTGTCAGTTACATTTATTTAATTAATTCGATCCTAGAATTCATATATTATAGGAATAAAATTCATAGAATTATTAGAATTGACGAAGGAGTTGACTTCCATCGAAATTTTTGTGTTTTATAAGATTCTAGAAAATAATTCCAAACTGTACGTTGATAAATATTCGACGATTTAAAAGTCAGTCGCTTAGACCCTTACGCTGTTTAAAGGGTCAGTCCACATACTTATTTTTCGTCGATAAAATTCGATCAACTCGATAGAGTTTATTTGTCAGATTCTTAATAGTTATTGATCGATCTTTCAGCAAACTTGATGCAAAGCTTCACGCCTTCTCGAACGTTATCTCCACTCGGAAACACGCTGAGAAGATGCAAGATAATCCAAAGTCGCGAGTACGTCGAGATTTTGAAATGTCATGGGTGTACACTTTCGTTGCACGATACAATTTTTCGCAGCGAACTGTATTATCGACAAATGTATTATCTACTTTCGAATGTAATCGAGAATGTCGAAGCTTGTCAATTACAATTTCACTTCTGAGAAACTGAAGAAAGCAGATTAAGATAACTGAGCATAACGTTAACATAACCAACAGCATCTGACACGATGTGATATAATGCTGACGTCTCTTTCTATTTCTAGCCTGTACAGTGATTATAATTAATAATTATGAAATCGTCGTTAATTTCTACTGTTTCTACGTTTCGCGAATCGAGGTCACCGCGAGCCGAAATAAAGTGTCGCGAGCCGATACAGGATCGTAAAGATAACAGACGACGAGAATCGTTTCGTGAATTCTTTCAAGAATTTTCAGAAGGATAGAAAAATAAAGTGGTATAAATATGTGATTGTCACTCACCCATGTTGTCCCACGAAGCTAACCTCCTCGAGACGACAAGGCAGGACCTCCGATGCCTCATGTGGCCGATCGTCCTCTGTTTGCCAATCGAGCCACCGGTTCGACCGATCACGCAGTCGCTCGAATCGAGTCTCTCTGCAACCAAAACAATTCCAACTGTTTCTCGCTGTTCTAATTAATTCGGCCGTTGAAACGGTAAATGAAATGACACACGGAACAAGTGAGAACATTATTCGCGGGCGGCTCTCGCTTCTTCATTTCGATTTTTAATTTCAACTTTCGGCCGATTCGATTAATTTAACTTCAATTTAATTAGAATTCAATTTTAAACAGCACGGCTTTTAATTTTAACTTTAACTTATCAACAGTCGTTTAATTTTAATTTTGCCATAATTCACAATTTTCATGTATTTTCTTTTTGATCGAAGTTCATCTTCTCATTTCCATTTTATTTTTAATGATAGAAATCATTTAAAAAAGGAGGGGAAGAGCAGTTTTTTTTCTGAAACACTAGACAACATCTAAAATAAATCATTTTACATCTACCATTATACCTACGATTCTCGTCACTATACTCGATATGAAATTTAACCCTCTCCGACACAGTGACCCGAGAGTTACATTAAACTTTCGAAATGCCTATCGCTGTTACGTTCGTAATCCTTGCAAATGCCCAAAAAATGAATCGTAAACTGGTCGAGTACTGTTTCTCCTCGAGCAGACAAAATTCTGTTAATTTCTTGTTTCTCAAAAAGTCAATTTCAAACAATGTCGGAAGCACGTAATTACAATATACCTTTCTGTATACTTACGTATGTTATTTACGACGTCTACAGATCATTGACATCTATAGTTATCGACGTTCGATATATTCACTCACGGAAACACGGAAAAATAGAAAACTCGCGAACAACGAGAGGAACGGCGTGAAAAGGGGGGAGGGAGGGGGAGGGAGGGAATTCCGCTCATAGAACGAAAGTCTTGTGTCGTTTAGTAGTATTTCACCGTTACGTCAGACGCCGAGAGAGCTGAGCGAACATTCCTGGACCGTGTCCAGAAGCGATCTGAATTCCACGACGGTGAATTCCAACGTGGTTGTCATACGACGATATCAAGGTGAACGCGATTCTGCGTCCCGCGTATGAATGAACGCTGCCCCTCTGTATATCCCCACACTTTCGCCTCGTCGAACCACCCTTTAGGCTCGTGCTCCAGTTAACGATCGGTGGGACGGTCGAGCTTCTTTCTTTTTGATTATTTTCCAACGAGGAGGGGTATCCTTCGAATTTCCAACGAAAGTCTTGGCCGTTGGTCGCACGTTTAAATTGGCGGCGACGTTTAAAATTCGTCTCGAATTCATTGAGGATCGAGCGGTAGGTCGTCTTTCACTCTATGAAGCGAACAATGGTCTCGAGGAATTAAACAGTTGAAGAATTGAAAATCATTAAAATGAGGTGAATTTCGTGCACTGGAAAATATTTAACAAATTGAAAGATGAAATTTCAAGATGGTCATTTTTGAAAGGGATATATATATATATATAAAACTTATATATATATATATAATGTTTATAAATATATGAAACTCAATCGTTTGATAATTTCCTTAATTTGATAACCTTTGATCAGTTCTTAATTAATGTGAAAATACTTAAATTTCTCGGTATTTTATACTTCAGGTGTAGAATTTAAAATTTATGAAACAAAGTGATTACAGGAAGCATCCCTATACTCGTCATTGAAGTTAAGCATAATTTTCTCTATCTAAAATTTATTTGTTAAATTTGACGTATCGCTCTGATTTTAACTGGATGATTTGTTAGATATTTATCTGAATGATTATTCAATTTTAAATAAAGACGAGATTTTACAGAGACGCTTCATCATTTTACGTTTATTACACAAATGAGATTTATTGTGAGATCAGCGGAATACCAAAAAATATATTTCTATTTTTTTTTCAATTCGTATTGAATCAAATTTTTCAATAGGTACATAAAACAAAAACATGTGAAATAATAATAATATCTATTAACAATAAATGGTGCTTCGAATAAATATTCTTTTTTAAAAACTATCCAGTTTAAGCTCAGAAGCATCTATAATTTCTAATAGCATGAATCATAAATTTCAACGGATGATATCCAGAGAGAAGGCTGAGGTATCTAGAACGAATCAAGTATTGATCATCCGATATGAAAATCGATGTAATTGCTTCATTAATATTAATATCGATATCATAAATAAGGTACTGAGCTTCATGTTCCGCTGGAGGCAACCCAGAAAATCTCGGTCACCAATGAAACTCAACAAAATTCATCGTTAATACAAATTACGAATAAAAATTAAACTCGAAAGAAGAACAAACATAATTTAATTCTTAACTGACTCCGACTACAATCACTTAGGTCACACTTGCAAGTTACTTAATTTATAATAGTTCAGAGTTTGTTAAATTAAAAAAAAAAAAAAAAACACAAACATTATAGAGATTTAGAGTTTCGAGATTAAATAATCTAATTAGTTTAAACTTTTATTTATTCAGGATACGAAGAGGATAATACATTACAATGTACTGAATAAAGATTAATGCATTCTCAATGATTTTCTATTATTAAGAAATTTTAAAAATAAAATTATGATATTATATAAATCAATTCATGGTTTATCCCTATAATAAAATTAATTAAATATCATTATTGTATATAAAAATAATAAAAATAATAAAAATAAACTGTATATAAAAATAATAAAAATAATAAAAATAATAAAATTAATTAAATATCATTATTGTATATAAATTAAGTTTATTTAAAAGAGACTAGATATTAATAAATACGACCAACATTTCATCCTCGTTCCACATAAATCTAGAGTTTTATATTCCTCCAGATTTTCACCAACAGATTTCGGCAATTTAAGGTAATTTAAGAGTATACATTGCTGTTCGAATGTTGATAATAAAGAGCGAGTTAACAGCGGCAACCGGTATCCCAAGATCACTTGGATTTCGACGAAGATTTGAAAACTGGCGGAAATCGAATATGTATACTTTCTCCTGAGCATTCCGTTCTGGTTCCGAGCACGATTTATTTACACGGTAGCGATAGTATTTCTAAGAATAGTGCACGCACGCCAGCATTATCGCCCGAGAACCAAGGCGATCCCGCTTTTCATGTAATTACGAAGCGAAGAAGCCATTTTGATCTTTTTCAGGTGAAACAATTCCGCCGCAAACGATCGACTTCGAAAGGAGAATGAAGCGTCGGTGGATGCTAACTTCTAAACTGTGTCGTCACCATTCTGTTCCTTTTTACTAACGCTAAAATTTACTCGTTGCCTGTTTTAACCTCTTGTGCTGGAACAACGTGCCATTTTTGTCTCAGATTGCAACATTTTCTGAGTTTTCAGTGTATTTAAATGTAGCACCGGTCGAAACAAATGATAAGTTTATTGCTTCTTAATAATTTCAATCCAGTGATGATATACCGACGAGTTCAAAGGAAAAAGAAAGCGACGAATGTATTGCATACGGTTCGGTCGCTCGTTACGGTCCGCAATCAGTTGCCAGTCGCAAGTTGGTTAACCTCTTTGCGCGTCGAGGATTTTTTATCTTAAACTGCAGCATTTTCTCAGTTTTCAGTATATTTAAATGTAACACCGGGCGAAACAAATGATAAGTTTATTGCTTCTTAATAATTTCTATCCAGTGATGATGTACCGACGAGTTCAAAGGAAAAAGAAAGCGACGAATGTATTGTTCGGTCGCTCGTTATGGTCCGCAATCAGTTGCCAAGGGGTTGACAACTGATTCTGGCTGCAAAGAGAAATATAGATAGCTCTAGGGAACAATAGGGAAAATAAACTGTAGGAGAGGATATTTAAAATTCCAGACAAATTTTGTGAAAATAATACACGTGCGATCGTATTGCCCCGACTACAAAGCGTGGATGTTTAAAGATTGTCCCAAAAATTCTCAGATTCTCGATCATGGATCCTGAAATTTCCGAAATTTCCAAATGTTCAAAACTCATAAATTCCCAAGCTTCCAAGCTTCCCTTTAAATTTCTCTAATTCTTCGTACTTCTCTGATGTTCGTACTTCCCGAGTTAATTGCAAGAAAAGTCTCGAAAAAAGAAATCTGAAAGAGAATGAAAAAATTCCAAAAAAAAATTGCCCTGAAACTTCGCTGAAAGAAGAACCGCGAGGAAAACTTTCTTCTCGCCGAACTTTCTTCTCGCGAAGGAAAAAAAAGAAAAAAAAAAAAAAAAAAAAAAAAGATAATACGCATGTGTATCAACCATACACAAGAGGAGAGAAAAAATCGTGTATGCGATTGGCTGAAAAAAAAAAAAGAAATGAACCCAGCTAAGAAAACTAATTGCTCTAGGCGCAGTTTGAAAATATAAATGGTTAAAAAAACAAAGGTGCTCTTTCTCGGTTTTTTTTTTCTTTTTCGTGCGAATGCTCCACTCGTTTGGGTTTCACTCTATTTTTGTTTTATTTATTTATTTATTTATTTTTTCTGATCTTTTCATCAGACTTGTGTACACCTGATCGTGATATCACGCATCGTCGTCGCGAGTTCTTTCAAGGATTTCACGGGGAGGGGTGGGGTTTCTGTTCACACACAGTTCCGCGCAAAAAACACGCGAAGCTCGATCTAAAGTATCTGCAAGTGTGTCTGTTGACTTTTCTTTGGCTCCAGACGTGTGTGAAATGTAAAAAAAGAAGCAAAAAGAAATACGTATACGTATATTATAGCCACAAATAGAAAAAGAAGTAAAACAGTTAGCCACAGATCAGGCTACGCTGATTTCACTCGGACGAAAACGGACTTTTCGCGGACGATTTTTCCCCGTTGTTTTCCCTTCTTTTTTTTCTTTTTTTCCTTTTCTTTTTGAACTTTCGTCTCCTCAACGGACGTGCGTGTACACCGCGAAAGAAATCGTTCCGTCCCCGTAACCCTAGTCGTTGTTTCCTTCTCCTAGTTACATAAACGTTCGTTGCTAATCGAAACGCGACAATTCGCGAAAAATTTCCCTCCAAAAATATTTGTACTCTACTCTAAGTGGCGAGAAACAAGTAAATACACCTGGCAGCTCTCGGATGCGAGATATAAATTTCAGCCGGCTTTCCGAAACGATCTCTCCTATCCTTTTCTCCTCGATAAAAACCGACGAGTCTCGAGTCTCTAAGGTTGCTGCGTAATTCTTTGTTCCCGTGCAGGTAAACTACCGCTATAATATCGTCCATCAAATGCAACAACGACTGACATACATCAATTATTTTGTGTAATCTTTGTGCATAAAAATCTTCAATGCAAAATAGTTTGGACGGAGGGAATGAAACAATTTTGCGGCCAACTTTATATAAAACACGTAACGAGTGAGATTCTCCAGACATTGACGATCCTTACGAAAGAGCTGAAACGTGTAATGCTTCACATAGCGAAACATCGAGTTTGCTGAGCAATTTGACGAGCAAAAATTACGCAGCAGCTTTGAAATGCGTATGTATTTGTTCATTCATCCCCCCTTTCGAATGATCGAGAATCCGATTTCGCGAATCCGTTCGTAAACCTCGAGTGCCTTGCGAGCTCTAACACTAGGCATTTGGCAATTTAAGGCAGTACATATATCTCAGCCCCTTAATCTATGCTAAAACCGATCCGCGCACCCTTGCATCGGTGATCGTGAACGTTAATCGTTATATATTTCGATTTGGAAGCATTCGCGAAAATCAGATCCAGGTGGTTATTGTCGTGGAATTATAAAAAAAGATAAAATGAGAAAACGGTTTCGAACGATCGAGCACATTTCAACCTCTCGCGCTGGAATTTGTTTGTCCCAAAATTGCAATATTTCCTCAGTTTGAGTATAACACAATAATAAGGCAAAACAGAGGAAAAATTTATTACTTTCCAATAATTTCTATCCAGTCGTATCGATACCGACGAGTTCAAGAAGAAAGCGACGAATTAATTATTGTATACGGTTGTTTCGGTCACTCGTTATGGTCCGCAATCAGTTGTCAGCGTAAGGGGTTAACCTCTTGTCCCAAAAATTGCAATATTTCCTCAGTTTTAAGTGTATTCGAGTATAACTCAGGCAAAACAAATAGTAAATTTATTACTTCTCAATAATTTTTATCCGGATGATATCGTGCCGACGAGTTTAAAGAGAAACACAACAAACTATTATTGTGTACGATTCGGTCACTCGTCATGGTCCGTAATCAGTTGTCAGCGCAAGGGGTTAACCTCTTGTCCCAAAAATTGCAATATTTCCTCAGCTTTAAGTGTATTCGAGTATAACTCAGGCAAAACAAATAGTAAATTTATTACTTCTCGATAATTTCTATCCGGATGATATCGTGCCGACGAGTTTAAAGACAACAAACGATTATTGTGTACGATTCGGTCACTCGTCATGGTCCGCAATCAATTGCCAGCGCAAGTGGTTCAACTTGAATTTTAAAACTACTAATGCAACTACTAATGTTTTTCTCAATATAAACGTCAAGTAATCGAACATATTTAGGTATTTGAAAGATTTTATATTTAAAGAACGACGACTCGTTCCCAATAACTCGCGAGCAGCCACGATTTTGCGAACCGTCCACTCGAGCTTCCTCTGTCTCGCAGCGATGAAAAGGCGCCTGAGAGATCGTTCGTCCACGATCACCGATCGCGCGCGAATCTTCGAAACAACGAAACCTCGCCTTGAGACGTAATACAAAAAAACCGCACCTCTAAAAACCGTACAAAAATTCGCTAAAAATTCGGCGCGAGCGTATAACGAACAAGTATAACACGCGAAGACACGCTGCTACACCACTACAGTGG
This sequence comes from Frieseomelitta varia, assembly GCF_011392965.1. Taxonomy (NCBI): domain Eukaryota; kingdom Metazoa; phylum Arthropoda; class Insecta; order Hymenoptera; family Apidae; genus Frieseomelitta; species Frieseomelitta varia. The sequence goes on from NW_025110694.1 coordinate 168,986, forward strand.
ACACAACGATCGTTCTCTTGTTCGACTCGTTGCTATCTTTTCCACTGTTGCTATCGCTGCAGCGAACGTCGTCGTCGAATCCCACTTACCCGCTAACGTCCCTAACTCTCACGGAATGTTGTGCACCGTTTTCAAGTGACTCACATTACAATTATTCGTTAACCGTATGTATATATATATATATATATATATATATATATATATATGTATGTATGTATGTATATGTATGGTTCGTGTTTGGTTTGCGTGTTACATATTTTGCGAAATGAAATTCGACGAGCACGGAGAACGTATTACACGAGAATCTCTCTCTCATTTCTTTTTTTTTTTTTTTTTTTTTTTTTTTTTNAACTTTCTTCTCGCGAAGGAAAAAAAAGAAAAAAAAAAAAAAAAAGAAAAAAGTGGGAAACGTGGAACAAGAGGAAAAAGAAAGGGCATTTCGCGCGTCAGATGCGTCCAAGGAGTGATTTACGAGGTTGAAAGTAGACCGGCTGGCGATTGGCAGTGGTCGCGTTGGAGGAAAGCAGCGCGGCAACCGGTGATTTTTCCTCGAGCGATATTTTTTTCCCCGTGGCTCGAAGGAAACCGGTCGTCTTTATCATCGCGACGATAAGTCGCCGCCCGCCCGCCACTTGCGCAATCATTATGCGCCGGAGAAACCGTTCCTCGTGCCATATGCAAAAAAGCGTGCTCGTTTCTTTCTCTCTTAAACAATTTTCTTCCTCTCTTTTCAAATCTACAAGACTCCTCCTTCCACCTTTTCATACAGATATTTTTAGAAATTCTCTTGTTGACATTGTTTCCTCTTGCTTTCGTTTTTTTTTTTTTTTTTTTTTTTTTTTTTATAAAGGAAGCTAGCTTAAACTCTGAGATTTGTGAAATTAGCAATGCACAATTGTAATGTAATAATATTATAATGAAATATGCAAAGAAATAAAATATAATATTGATACACTTATTTAAAAGAAACGAAATGTCCATTTTGGATGATCCAGGGTGGGAAAAAGTGTTGTTTTAAATTGCACAGTGTTTGTTTCCACCATCACTGAAAGAACCGCGGCTTTTACATTTGAATTAACGGAGAAGAGAAGGCAAAATCAAGGGGGAGAAGTGATAAAAGGTCGCGTGAAAGTGAGTCTGAGAAGTGTATACGATAGGCTGGACCATTCAAGAAGAGGGGAAATGTATATTCGGATTGGCTATGGTCCAGAGACCAATAGAAAACCGAGAAGATCACGCTTGCGTAGCATCCGATCTTTCCAAGCGTGCATCTCTCCGAGGATGGTAGATTTTTTTTTAATGAAATTAATAAAAATTAACAGAGTGACAAACGAATGCTGCTATCTATCACGTACGGGGCACTAAAACTTCAATGCTTGTAATTTAAATTTATTTAGTTACCAATTACCAATTTTACCTTTCTCAGTTATCCAATCGATCCCACTTTTACGAAATCCCCAAATTTTCTTTAAATTATCAAATCTTCAACGCTTGAAACATGATCTAAGTAAAATTTTGCTTTCGCCTCCAAAATTTTCCCTAATTTTCTCCAAACTAGCAAATTTCAAATTCAAACTTTGATTTCCCATCATTTCCAAAATGTAGGACAACATAAAAATAAAATTTTATTTATTTCACCTTCTAAATTCTTGCCAATTCTCTCTGAATCATCAAATTTTGAACTCTCCATCTTTCAAACTCCCAAAGTATGACAGAAGAGTTTCATTTACTTCATCTCCCAAATTTTCCCCAAATTCTTTCTCTAAACTATCAAACTTTCAACTCTCCATCTCCCAACATCAACTTCCAAAATACCTGAATAAAATGTCGTTCATTGTACAATTGATCTAAAATGACATCTAACAATTAAATCTCGTATAAAATTTCATATAAAAATAATGTTGAAAATCTGCGAGTCAGGAGTCTCCCTCTTTCTCTCTCTGAGAGAAAGACGGTCAAGGAGGAGGAACCGGAACTGGAAGAACAAAGACCAGAGGCGGACGAGAGGCCAAGATCCGGAGGTCATAGGTTTCGTATACCTGCACGTTCCAACGGGACGTTTCGTCCCGCTACCTGTTCGATCGGGAGAAACGTGCGTGTGGAAAACTGGATTCCCCGAGGGATGAGGGACGGGACAATCCCCGCGCAAAGGGGAGACAATCCAGTGTCAGGTACGCAGGTCAGAAGAGACCCCAAGGGTGAAACGTCCTGGGTCACGCAGGTACATAACCCCTTCACGGGCCCATTTAATGCTCTCATTTCGCGCCAACCCTTCCCTCCACTCGCATGGAAAAAGAAAAATCTCTGATAAAATATATAGAGCAGCTCGCTTCGTTGACCGGATGTCCCGATTGGTGGATTCTCCGTTCGTGCAGACGAAAGAGACAGGAAAAAATCAAACGCAAGTTTGCGCCGGTAGTGGAGGCCCGACATTTGGCGAGTTTGAAGGTTAGAAACCGTTTTCGTTGAAGGAAGAGGATGGACGATGGGGTGGAGAGAACCGTTGGACGTTTGCGGAGGAATAAGGAAGAGTGGATCTAGTGGATCGACGCGGTGTGTGCTCTCTTTGGTGACAAGGGTTGATCGATGACAACTGGTTTCTGATCTCGGCGTAATTTCTCGCCGATTAATTCGGAGAGACCAACTTGGGCGTTGTATATTGGCGAGTGAGAATTATGAAAACAGCGAGTATCTAAATGCCATGGTAACTATACTTTGAATGCTTTACAAAAGAGTTTTCAATGTTTGCGCTGGCAATTGAACTGCGGACCGTAACGAGCGGCCAAACCGTATACAATAATTCGTCGCTTTCTGTTTTTGTGCACGTCGGAATGACATCACCGGATAGAAATTACTGAGAAGTAGTAAATTTATTATTTATTTTGCCCATCTTGTTTTACTTAAATATACTTAAATATACCTGAGAGAATATTACTATGGTCCAAGTATACAATTGAAAAGTGTTTAATAGAAAATTGTTTACGCAGCGAGTATCTAAATGCCATGGAAACTATACTTTGAATGATTTATAAAAGAGTTTTCAATGTTTGCGCTGGCAACTGACTGCGGACCGTAACGAGCGGCCAAACCGTATACAATAATTCGTCACTTTCTTGTTTGAACACGTCGGAATGACATCACCGGATAGAAATTATTGAGAAGTAGTAAATTTATTATATTTGTTTCGCCCATCTTCTTTTACTTAAATATACTTAAATGCCATGGAAACTATACTTTGAATGATTTATAAAAGAGTTTTCAATGTTTGCGCTGGCAACTGACTGCGGACCGTAACGAGCGGCCAAACCGTATACAGTAATTCGTCGCTTTCTGTTTGAGCACGTCGGAATGACATCACCGGATAGAAATTGAGAAGTAGTAAATTTATTATTTAATTTGCCCATCTTGTTTTAATTAAATATACTTAAAACTGAGAAAATATTACGATTTTGGAACAAAATCTCGATTCGCGACACGTCATTTCATCGCCAAGAGGTTAATACTCGTGAATAACAAACGCAACTTAGAAATTATACAATTTCACTGATTAAGTAGAAAATAAATATGTCGAAATAAGAGAGACAATTAATAACAACGTTTCAGAGACGGTCTTCGACGCAAATTCGTTACGAAGAGTATGAATAAATCACGAATGAGAAAATGAACGAGGCACGGTACTGACACTTGACAATGATAAATAAGATTCCATCCTGAATTTCCATTCTCGGGCAATGTGTATTCGAATAAAGTTAACGAAATGAACATGTGACTTTTTATGCAGGAAAATATCTTCGAAATGATGATGAAGTGCTACTGTCATTCTAAAAAAAAGAGGCCGATAACGACTTCGTTGAAGCAAGGTTTGTTGCAAAGGCAGCATTAGTCATGCTGCGCTGTGGTAAATAAATAGAGATAAAAGTAACGGTTGCAAACGAACGACGTACAGTAGCATAACTTGTTGCAATAAAAAAGAAAAAAAATATCCACCGATTTCTCGTTCTCGAAGATGAAAAATTTTTACATTCGCTTTCGAAAAATTTTTACAACAGTACTTGCCTATTCATCGATCTTTCATTCTCAATAGCTATCAAACGCGTAAGCATGCATCACAGTTCAAATTAATTGATTGTCAATTCTTTTCATTAAATTTTAACAATTATTCATATGTCAGAAATATGATGATAATTGTTAGGTGAATATATTAAAATGTAATAATTATTAGCACATTGTTGGTAATAATAATTTTACAATTATTATTGACAAAGATATATATTGTAATATTTAACAATTATTATGTTGTATTGTAATATATATTATGTTACGCAAATAGTTACTAAAATATATAAATATGTCAGAAACATGTTATAAATTTTATAATTTTAAAATACGTGTTGTATACAGTAATGTTTATATAATATCTATAAAAATGGTAAAATGTCTGAAATCTTGTTTTTCTTCTTTTTTTTTTAATTTTTTGTTAAAGTAGATGCTTTGGAGAATTACAGATTCAACTTCTAAAGTTTCTACCAAGTATATCTATTGAATAATGTAGAGAATATGACGGTATAGTGCTTCTGATAAGAGGCGATAAACTTTTACTGACGTGCCTGGTTAAATTTCAAGGCTCCTCACGAAACGCGTGCAATTCTTTGAGAAAAACTCGCTCGACGTTCCGTCGATCTTCTTTCAGTATTGGTTCCTCAAATATTCAACATTTGAAATCACGAAACAGTTACAACTGTTAAATACTCGAGTATCGAAATTCTTCAATTTTCAGAGATTGGCTTCTCAAATTCTTAATTCTTCCTTGAGATTCGAGTATCAAGTGTTGATATTTTTGAATATTCAAATTTTCAAATCTCGATCCTCGAATTCTGAAGGATACTAATACAAGTTTTCAACGAATTTTCAAATGTTCAAATTCTCAATTATTGCGACGTTAAAACTTCCAAATATATCGAAACGTGTAAATATCAAATTGTCGAGGAAAAACTCCCAAATTTCCAAATTTTTCAGCTTGCATACTTCTTCGTCAAACTCGATACGACATTCTCTAAACCTAACTAAAAAAAATCTCCAGTCTACAGAAACAAAGCCACCTAATTACTCTAAAAATCGCCGACAACTCGCAAAAATCCAACGTAAATGAAAAGTATCAGCTAGTCCGTGAAACCCTCCAACGGAAATTCACCAGTTCCATCGATCAAATCCAACCTCTTCCCTCCACTCTCCAACTATCTGCGATTTCCAAGCTGCGCGCAGACCGCGTGTCCGTTGCTCCACATAAAATCGACTCGCCATAAAAAAAATCCCAACGGCCAGAAACTCCAACAGCCAATCCAACGTTCGTCCTTAAACTATCGAACTGACCTGCATCGTCCATTCCTTAACCTCTGGAAACAAACTGTGAAAAGTGGGGGGCACACAGAGGGAGAAAGAGAGAGAGATTCGTTGCTCTAGTTAGCCAAAATAGTCTGACCTCGCGTTGGATGGAAGAGAGGAAAAGACGAGAGAAAACCGAAAGACAACGTTAATGTATAAATCGTCGGCCGAGAGGTTTTTTCGTCCAGGTGCAGGGATATATCCCTTAACGGTTCGTCACATTAGCGTCCTCGCTACGTTTCCCATCATACGCGGCTAGCTGGACAGAGGAAGGTCACCTGTGGCTAACGGATTTTTTCGGCCTAATTTAAATAAGTTCCACGCGGTATCACGAAACGTAACACTCGCACAGCGGCGTGCAACGCCGGCAGTGGGGACGTCCAGGTAAAATTCGATGACCGCGCCAAGGTCTGCCCCCGGTGAAGGCAGAAATCGCCTCCTCCAGGTAGGCCAGAGAGTCCGTCCGTGGGGAAATCATGGGAATTCACGGCGGCTGACCATTCGTATAGGTCAGTCGCCGCGTCTGGAGAGTATTAGAATATCATCAACCCTTTCTGCGTTTGATATGTACGCACGTGTATTATCCGGCGGCCTTCCACTTCACTCCGAAGATTCTCGGGCCTTCGTTCTCGGTTTTCATTCTTCCTCGGGGTTGAGGGATTTGTTTAGGGTGGATCGTGCGTAGCCAGGCAGGATGAAGCTGATATGACCACGGTCCAGGGGATGAATCCAGTGGGAAACTGGGGTCAGTTGGTCGGTTTCACGTGTGAGAACGGGGATTCCGGATGGTTTGCTGTTCACGCGATGACGAGATTCTGCGCGAATTTGCATTTTTGGGAATACTTTATTGAAATGGATATTTCTTTGGTCACTGAACATTGTACGCTTCGTTTTTTCTAATTGGAGTCAGTCGTTGGGTTTCACGTGTGAGAGACAGAGAGAGAGAGAAAATTTCCGTCTTTGGGACAATACTGTTTGAAAAGTGGTCTCCAAATGGGAATTTCTTTAATCATTGAACATTGTAGGTTTTATTTTTTTATCTAATTGGCGCCAGTTGTTGGGTTTCACGTGCGAGAGAGATAGAAAATTCTCGTCTTTGGGACAATACTGTTTGAAAAGTGATCTCCAAATGGGAATTTCTTTTAATCACCGATTATTACATACTTTGTATGAACTGTTTAAAAACTATACTGATCAACTCCACTTTTAATTTCATTACATAAATACAAGATTATTATTGTTAAGATAATCATTACATCATTATTATATGATAATTATTATTATACTACTATATTATTATTGTTGATATTATCATATATCAATAGATAATGATGCATGATATCATTACATCATTATTATATTTCGTGTTATTATATCATTATTATGTTAATATCATTATATATTATTATATAATTATATAATATATAATATAGATTATTATATTGTATGTAATTATTATTGTTATCAATAATATCAATAGCACACAGATGAAAAGCGTTTTGAAGGAAAAGAAAATATTCAGGCCGCGTTAACAGGTAAGCTACCCCGGTATCGTGTCTCTTTACTAAGGTATACCAACTCGTCGTCGTCGGTTTGAGCTTGCAGAACTACTGATACATCGCGATTAACATAAATTTACAGACGGAACGTCCGGTGTACTGCCCTGCGACTGCCTATCAGCGTGGTAACTGTCTGCTTTGCATACGCTTAATCCTTAAGCGTTATTTATTTCTATAGATGCATCGTAGCTCGTTTAACAACCGAAAGAGAGAGAGAGAGAGAGATCTATTTGCATAATGAATATTATATAATATTATGTACGTGTATTGCTTGTGTAATATTTCTATATCGATCTATATGATATATATGTTTACCGTGCGAACAGATTTTAATTTGATAAAATTAAATTTATTTCCTTCGATTCGACAAACGAGTCTCTGTGTGCTTTCGCGCATGAAAATAAATAAAAACGCGAGATTATTTTAATTTTACCCAATTGAAAATCTGATATCGCGTGGAAACGATATAATTAACATCTTTAAATTAACATCTTTTCACGGAAAATTTTAGTTTCATTTTTATTGAAACACTTTGCATTCTAATTAATTTTCTCCACGATTTCTTAATAAATCTTCTATTTACGAAATTGCAGTTCCAAAACCAGAACGTAGTACACTGAATTTTTTTTTTGGAAGTTTTCCGTTCTGTACAATTTCTTAATAACGCTACCAATGTTCTCTGTTTCAAAAAAAAATTTCATGTTATCCTAATTCTTCCAACTGAGACTGAATTTCACCTGAAATTTTATCAACATCCAGCATAAAGAGAAGACCGAGCGAGGATCAGACAGCAATTGATTACGAAATGCTTCAACTTATTCAGATTTCATAAAGTATGAAACAAATCCGTGGGATTTCCTTTCGTTAGAAAACATTCAGTTCGCTGGATAATGTAAATCGATTAAAAACAATTGCGAATTAAACGTTGTGTTCCAACAGCTTCGCTATTAAACTATTAGATATAGTACATACTGATTAATACACGCCGCTATACATTCTCTAAATATTTATCGCGAGAGCTGCGTACACTTTGCACTTGTGAAACGTGATAAATTGCAGAATAATTATACAATATATAATAATGTACAGGGTGTTCATCGCGCAGTTTTCTCTTAAACCATTTTCTGATGATTAATCTTGAAATCTCAAGTGTCAAATTATGAAAAGCTTACGTTGTTTCGATGGCGAATAGTTAGAGAGATAATCGATCGATTAGCTTCATATGGTACATTCTGTATGTAATAATATCGTAGAATAATAATAATTAATTCAGGAATTAATAAAATTCGCATCCCACGTCCTTGAAATCTTTCTCTCATTGAATTTACAAACGATCCCAATTCAATCAATCGAATAATTACGACAATGTAATTTCAATAATTAGTAAAAATTCTTCGTTTAAACCGCGAGCTTTCTTCGAAACTAAATCAAAATTTGGGTCCTAAGTCAATGGAGAGGAGAGAGAGGGAGAGATCTAAATTTTCACGACTGACTGTACGCAAAAGTCGAATCAACGTGACAACACACACACACACACACACATACACACACACAGAGCGGGTGACGTCCGGACAGCCACAATCAGTGGCAAGAAGTTAGAGCATCCTCCTGACCTGAGGATCAATGAATGATCGATATCGAGCCATCGGCGGCACGATCCATATTCATGGCGGATTCCAATGAGCTGGCCGACAGCTCGAGGGGGAAAAAATAAAGGGAAAGAGAGAAGCAGAGGATTAAAAGTGAGAAAGAGAGAAGGTTGGCACGGACACACGTCTTTTCTTCGTTTAGCCTCGAGCATCGGCCCGGCCGCCGCTTATTTGCGTGAATGTAACGATGATGTTGCGCGTACCGAAGCGGGGTCGCAGGTCGTTGCAAACAATCCCGGCGTGTGGGAACTCGACTGTCAGAAAAAAACCGACTGCCGTTCGCCTCGGAGGAGAGGAGAGGAGAGGAGAGGAAGAAGAAGAAGAAAAAATAAAAGGCAGAAAACGAGATCGCGATCAGAAGCTTGCGGGGGATGATTGCTTCCGAGAATAATTCGCGGTCGTTCAGGTTGTACGCCTGGCAACCCTTGAAAACGACCGAGTACGGACCTCCTTCTCACAATTTTGTTAGAAAAATTACCAACTCGCAGAGAGAGAGAGCGACTCTCATGATCATCTACGGCTGTTATTTGAAAATTACCCGAGTTTGTAACTATCGTTCTACACTTACGTTACCGCTAACATTACCGAGTTATAGGCTCGTTCTACGCTGTTGCAGTTTGCAACTCTAGCGTCTATACTAAACGAGCTTTTAAATAAAAAAGACACCTACTCGATCAGGAACGAAGCTACTTTCTTCTCGTGCGATATAGTCTTGTTAACGTTAGATTTATTATTTGCGATTTTATTGAGGATCGGTGGCCTTCTGCGCAACCAATTATGCTTGGTCCAGTTAGAGTGGATTACGAAATACAAGGGTGATTTAATTTGAACTGTGATGACAAATGTAGCGACAGTTACGTACTTAGTTCATTTCCTTTATGCGACCGTTGCGTCAAATATTTGTGCGTCAGTCGAGTCTTTTAATAGCAAGAAACGTATTGTTCGATTATAATTGAAGATTAAAGAGTACCGTGCAGATTAATTATTGATTTGATACGTATAATCTTGTCATTCGGTGTCAAACTTTTAGATTTTTGGTAATTTTAAGTAACGCTTTAAAAAAACGATAAATATCACTATTGCTTCATTTCTGTGGCCTGACTAGAGTACATATTTCACAAGACAATATTCTTCCTCAATCTTAATGGGTTGATAATATTTAAATTGACGAAAAAAGAGAAAACGGAAACATTTTTTTTGTGTTTGTACATAGATGGATTGGAAAATAATGTTGCTATAAAAACTCTATAATTTCCTATATTATGAAAAATTTCCAATGTTTTAAGCTTTCATAACTTCGTGAAAAACAATAGGATAAATTTCAAAGAATCGTTTTAAAGAGATTCAGTTACAAAAAAAAAAAATTTTTCAGTGTCTATAGCAACGCGTGAAATTGTGAAAAGTATTTTTATTTATTCTCGTTAAAATGACGTGAAGATATTTTCGAAAAAGCTTCACTACAAAAGCTTCGCGTTTAACCTGAACTAATAAATAAGCAAATGACTTTAGATATTTAAAATTTGACTAAATTAAATTTGAATGAAGTTCGATTTGAAAGTGGCGTGGAAATATTTTGAAAAATCAGGTAGTTAAAATTTGGTAGACGAACCTTCGAAATCGATTAATCTCATTTCCCAGAAAAATTATCAGTAGACCACGAATTTTAGTAAATTCGAAGACGCAAAGTACATCCACGCAATAACAATGAAATATAGATAAAACAGTTGGCTACTTAAACTCCATTTTCTTAATTGCAGTAGAGAAGTCCTGTTTTTCAAATATCTTAATGTTCGGACATTAGCAGAATAATTTACTGGTAACTAGAAGATCATCTGCCAGCCAATACGAGACATTTAGATATTGAGATATTCGAAACAAAAAAAAAAATAGCAGGTCTGTTGCATGCAGATACATAAAACGTTAATTTCACGATAATGGCGGGCATGAAGCAACACGTGCCACCTTGAGACAGAAAAGTGTCCCTATTACTCACCGTGGTTTCTGCATCGAACCACTCGCGCTGCAACTAGTAAATATCCGTTCTATCACATCATTGTCACCGCGTTTCAACCGGTAATCGGCTCTAAAGTCGACGGAAAATTCGCTAGCTCCTTCGGCCGGCTACGTTTGCATAATAGTAATTAGCGTAATTAGCGACGATAACGAGGGACGTTAATGCCTTCGTTCCTCTTCTCTTCTTCTTTTCTCCCCTCTATCTTCTTTCTTTTTCCTTTTCTTCTTTTTTTGTTTCGTTTTTTGCTTCGAGCGTTTGTTGCAGATATTTTCTGAGGCGAAAACAGGAATCAAACAGCGGCGATACGCCCGGCTAATGCCGGTCATTGGTTATATTTGGCATATCTAGAGCTAGAAAACGCGTGACTCATCGCCGCGTATCTGTCGGCGAGCAGGTGGCGACGAGAATTCGCTTGCTCTCCGCGCCAGAGCGTTGGAAAATCGTGGAAGAATTGGCTTCGAACTGAACTTTGGAGATTCCGATCGTTCGAGCATTTATTCTTGTCCCGTTGGGCCATTTTTTTTTTTTTTTTTTTAAGTAGATACGTACGATGTTTAATTGAAACGGAACCAACTTCATTTTAGACCGCAAAATCTGATCGTTCGAACTTGTTTCAGAAAAAAAAATGATGACTCGAAAGGGATATGTTCTATAATATCTGCCATTATTAAAACTATCAGAATGGCCAAAATGATCAATTCGTAATTTTGTACATCTGATTTACTGTCGGCCAGATAACATCTCTCGAGGTAATAAGAAACTCAACAAGGTAAGGTACGGTAGGTATCATTACTTGCATTGACGAGCATAAGCTACCGAAATGACCAAAACTTGCCAGAAAACATTCTTTTGAAACTTGTTGAACTACGCAGGTACTATTATTGCTAACTGGTAGGAATAATGTAGCTATTATTTGTACACCTTGTATTGACGAGCATAAACTACCAGAATGGCCAAAATGACCAATTTTGTACGTTTGATTTACTACTTGCCAGAAAACACTTTTCGAAACTCATTGAACTGTGTAAATATTATTGCTGGTAATCAAGTGGAATCAGTGCAGGTGTACTTCTACCGACGAGCATAAACTACCAGAACGACCAAAATGACCAATTTTGTACATTTGATTTACTACTTGCCAGAAAACTTTTCGAAACTCATTGAACTATGTAAATATTATTCTTGGTAATCAAGTTGAATCAGTGCAGGTGCACCTCTACCGACGAGCATAAACTACCAGGATGGCCAAAGTGATCAACTCGAAATTTCGTACACCAGGGAACGTTTCTCGAAACAATAAGAAACTTCTTAAACTACTGGAATGTTTAACCTCTTGCGCTGGCAACTGATTGCGGACCATAACGAGCGACCGAACCGTATACAATACATTCGTCGCTTTCTTTTTTCTTTGAACTCGTCGGTACATCATCACTGGATAGAAATTAATAAGAGGCAATAAACTTATCATTTGTTTCGCCCGGTGTTACATTTAAATATACTGAAAACTGAGAAAATGCTGCAGTTTAGGATAAAAAATCCTCGACGCGCAAAGAGGTTAACCACTTGCGACTGGCAACTGATTGCGGACCATAACGAGCGACCGAACCGTATGCAATTCATTCGTCGCTTTCTTTTTCCTTTGAACTCGTCGGTACATCATCACTGGATAGAAATTATTAA
>NW_025110694.1:181364-195964 GCF_011392965.1 Frieseomelitta varia
GCGCAAAGAGGTTAACCACTTGCGACTGGCAACTGATTGCGGACCATAACGAGCGACCGAACCGTATGCAATTCATTCGTCGCTTTCTTTTTCCTTTGAACTCGTCGGTACATCATCACTGGATTGAAATTATTAAGAAGCAATAAACTTATCATTTGTTTCGCCCGGTGTTACATTTAAATATACTGAAAACTCGGAAAATGTTGCAAAAATGGGACAAAAATTGGACATTCAAGCGCAAGAGGTTAATTGGTCAACGGAGCCAATGTAGATATTATACTTGCATCGACGAGCAAACGAACAGCTCCGTCGAATTGCTCTATCGAATTTTACGTTCAGGCACCATCGCGAGGAACCATCGAGTCATCCCTCGATAGAATCTTCCTGACTTTGCCCCGGTAGCACTAGTTACGCCCCCGACGTGTACGTGTACGCGCACATAGATAGACAGGGGGGCATCGTGAGAAAGAAAGAGAAAGAGAGAGAGGGAGAGAGAGAGAGAGAGAGAGAGAGAGGCGAACGAAGGTGGGTGAAATTGATTCTGATACGTGGCATCAATGGCCCGAAACAAATCGTCAAACCAGCGATTTTATGTTGTGCCGCGGGTATCGCGATGGCAACCGGGCCGGTGGCCATGGCAACGTTGCCCGGCTCATTCTCGGCGCTTTAATTCACAAAGCGTAGAGAGACGGCTAGTCGGAGATATTCCGGCTGTGGTTCGAAAGAGGTCGAAGCGGCGAGGGTGAGAGAGACTGGCTGCAAAAAGCACGGAGCCCACACCGTGCTTGGCCAAGAGTATATAAAGAACCGAGGGAGCAACGACGACGACGACGACGACGACGACGAGGAAGAGGATGAGAGAGGAAACGAGGAACGCGAGGGACGATAAAAAGAGAGAAAGAGAGAGAGAGAGGAGAGCTCTCTCGTTGCTGTGGCTGTTGAAAGAGGGTGAATACCGGAGGGTGAAGAAGTGAGGGAAAACGGCCAGAGGGTGCGACAGAGAGAAAAAACGGGAGCGGGCCGCTGTTCAACCCCACGTGTGTGTTTCTCCATGGGTCGCCATGGCGACGCTTTGGCGTTCGTTATAGTAATGGGCTGGGAGTTTACGCTGGGTGGCGCTCCGCTCTCCCACGCTCGTCGGGGACACCTGCTTTAACGATTATCCCCCGGTGAAAAGCGGCGAGAAACGAGGAGAACGAAAAGAGAGAAAAAAAAAAAAAAATTATCGAGGGGGCGAGGACGAGACGGCTCTATCGCGGACGGGCGCACTTTGAATTACGATGGAACCGATCCGACTCGTTCAACCTTAGCCGAAACTGGGGCGAAACTATTTGCACACTCGCTGGGAAATTGACGTAACTTCGATTGATAAATAAACAGTCTCACCTTGGCGGTCCATTCAGACGCGCTTTCGTCAAGTTTGAACGTCCGTGAAATGGTTGACAAATTGTTTTCATGACTAGATGGGACAGGACCTTAATGTCCTCGAGACCTTAATGGTCCTCGAGTTTGAAGTTTCCCCTTTGCAACGGTACCTTGAAAGCTGCTATACTGTTGTTTTATTGAATATCGAACGTCAATAGGAGAATTGATTTCACTCCTACTATTTTTGATTCCCTGATTCTGAAACTAAATTCGGTATCGACCGTTTGCTCAAAACGCGACATCAATCAAAGAAGCCCATATTTATCAACGCGTCAATTTGACACTGATATGCGAACATATTATGTTGAAAATTGTCCCTGGCAGTCTCGCCAACTCCTCGACTTAAATTGAAAAAGACTGACGTGTCTCTTTACGTCTTACTAGAAGGGAATCTTTAATCTATGAAACTGTTTACATAAGAAAAGTTGAATCATTGAAAATTTAAACAAACAACTTAGCATTCATTCTGTTATCCTAAATTTCTATTACTCAAATACAGATCAATCTCTGTTGCATTTGGTCTTGCAATTACTCGCGTTACTCTTTTCAAATAGCTGCGAAACATTTGGGAAAAAGAGTTCGAGTTTCATCAAATTCAGCAAATAAAAATCAGCGAACATTCTTCAGCCCGGTTTCTTTTTTTCTTTTCTTTTTTTTTTTTTTTTTTTCATTATCAGATTTTATCAATTCGCGAGATGCGNGGGCTGAAGAATGTTCGCTGATTTTTCTTTTCTTTTTTTTTTTTTTTTTCATTAATTCGGTCAACGTGCAAGCAGAGACCGAGCAACGTTCGTGCAACGAACGCGTAAACGTCGCGCACGGGTATTTAGGTACTTAGGCGTACCTACCTACGTGCGCGTTTAGGTATAACCATCTCAAGTTCAAGCTCACACGCCACACGGCCGTGAGCAGGCGTCCATTTGCTCGATAAAGACGAAAACTACCGGCAAACTTTCTTTCGCCGCGTTTCTATCTTTCAGACCCTGCGCGGTGGGTGGAAATTGAAATTAATTGAAATTAATGGAAACGCGAGCTTCACAACGTACGACGCTCGATACTTGAGAGTTTTAAGCCTGATTCTTTGAAAATGGAGTAAAAATTACACATGTAACGTCTTTGATTGGTGGATTTATATAAATTCGATTGATTAATAAAAATGTACTGCCAACAGTTGTCTGAATAATTGAATAATTACTCGATCAATGGATTTAATTGTATTTTTATTACAAAGAAATTAAACTCTATTGCAGTTACAGAAAAATGAACAATGCAGTGGATTATCATTGCATTTTGAAGTTTGGTATGAAACGTTCCCAATAGTAAATTCTTCGATAAACAAAAAGAATTAGTTAGTATTGTAAGGTTAATAGAAAAATTAGTTCAATTAGTATTTAATTTTACGTAATACCGTGCAATTTTCGTTAAAAATTAAATTTTTCCTTTCGCGATACTTCATGTTGGAAGAATCCTGCTGTTATGTAAACATTCTTCCAGTTATGCGAAGCGTGTGGGCATTTCAATAATTTTAAGTAAAAGAAACACAGAAAAGGACTTAGCAAACTGTTGAAGTTATCTCTGACTTAAGCAGCATGGCTAGATAATGTCGATAAATGAAGACAGCAATTTAGCTCTTTAAACGGTCGTTTCGTGCCAAGTTGTTTGTTCTGACTCTGCGAGACATTGAAGCAATCATAAGCATCGTTCGGTCTCAATGTTAAGCGATTAAAGCAAAAAAAAAAAAAAAAAAGAAATATCTCAGAAGTTATTAAGATATGAAAACTAGAACTGGGAATGTAAATTTTGTACAACAGTTAGAAACAAGAAATTTAACTGAGACGAGCAAGTTAGTTTCGAAATTTGATTCTGTATTTCGTTGGATTTAATCTTGGGTTAGCCTATTATTTCTAAGCGGGAGTCAAATTTAAAATTCAAATTATATTTTTTTCGAAGAATTTAGGCTGGTCTCGCGTTTAGATTTCTAAGTTCAACGCGAATCAAGTTGAATTGAATTCAAATCCAAAGAAGGTTACTTCCGGGCTAGAGCTTATTTCAAGTTAGAGTTACGTGTCAATCGTATTTGAATTGAATTCGATACAATTCAAATGCCTAACGATAAGTCAAACTGCGTGACGAAGAAGTTTAAATGAATTCTAATTAGACTAAATTAATTCGAGGCTAATTCTGAATTAAAGCCCTTTGAGTGGACATTCCGTTTTAATTTCGCAGTCGATTTACATCGGAATCGATGAAATGAAAATAAAAGAACGCGAAGAAAGATTTTCAATCAGTGAATCTTCAAAATGATTCAATTCGATCCAAATTAGTGAATCTTCAAAATCTCAGTGGTTCGATTAATGAAACAGAATTAAAATTAACAATCTTCTTGTAACAACTTTTCATTTGAACCGTTACGCTGGCAACTGATTGCGGACCATAACGAGTGACCACAAAACCGTACCGATGTACCGATAATCCGTCGCGTTCTTTTTGAACTTTCGTCGATGTAATATCATTGGATAAAAATGATCAAGATGTAATAAATTTATTCTGCCTATTAAATATTTAATTATATATATTTTTATAATAATATACTATACTATAAATATATTTGTAACTATAATAATACTATACTATAAATATATTTATAACCGAGGAAATATCGCAATTTTGGGGCGAAAAATTCCAATTGAACGTCGAATGAAATTTTTTGATGTCGGAAGTGATCTCGGCCACGCTTTCGAAGCCATCGTTTCACGAAGACAGAGCGGAGGCGGTCGCGCAACGAGAAGGCGATTTTGCACGACTTTCCACGTCGCGGTGTGCACACACGTCGGACTCGCGACGGCCACGGATAAAGGCGAACGCGCACGCGAGAACCGAGGAGCACGCCGCGCGAACATCGCGTTACGTGATCCGCGATTGTTATGTAAATAAGCGCGGCTGCTCGCTTACACGCCCGCGAACGCAAAATGTCGTTTTTCTCCAATTTTTCGTTCCCTGAGTCCACGTTTCCTAACTCTCTGCGTTTTCCTAAAGCCTGACGTGGAAACGTTCGACGTTTCTCCGTCACGACGAAAACGAACGATCATTCTTTTATTGTTTCCCGCTTCATTGTTCCAGTTGATTAATTCTTCTCTTTCTACGTTCTGCATCTTTAACGCTGGAACTACCGAGGACCAAAGTATGAAAGAAGGAATTAGAATGTAACAGGGCAAAGGTTTATAATACGACGATGGAGATGAACTCTTCAAAAGATTCAAAAATCAATCGAATCTCTCGAAAAAAAAAACACACACGCGACATTGCAAGTCCGCGAGATTACTATAAAAAATCATAAATTGGTTATTTTGACCACTTGGGTAGTCGATAATGGTGGTATACGTACATGCCTAAGTATAGGTATTTTTTTTCTTTTTTTTTTTTTGAGATATTAATTCAATAGGTTGTCGTTTAAGTTATTTTTCAAATTAGTTTAGAAGCTTTTGTAAATCTCTAGTCACTGTTTTTAAAGAATAGTTCGAGCATTTGCTTTTTTTTTTAGATTATCGAAGGAAGGTATTGTTGGTGATTCTTAAAAATTTCCTTGGGAAGCTATCCTTGTACGGATCATTGAAGAAAAAATATATTAAAAATTCAGATGCCTCGAATCTACACTTTCAGAAGATACAATTATACAAATCGTTTTATAAATATATTTATCCTAAAAATATTTTCATATTCTTTTGGCTCGTGAAAAGCTCGTTTCAATAATTCTTAATCTCTGTTCTTAAATAACTTTAAGAAAGAATATATTAAACATTCCACAATAAACTACATTACTTTAATTCGACAATAAACTAAACATCCCTTAATTTCGCAGTACTCAATTTTAAATCCTAAAACCTTGATCTTAAAAGTCCCAAAATTTCACAGTACTCAACTCTAAATCCTAAAAGTCTCTAAATTTCGCAGTACTCAACTCTAAATCCTAAAACCTTAATCCTAAAAGTCTCTAAATTTCAGAGTACTCAACTCTAAATCCCAAAACCTTAATCCTAAAAGTCCCTAAATTTCGCAGTACTCAACTTTAAATCCTAAAAATCCCTAAGTTTCGCAGTGCTCAGCCATCCCAAACTTTCCATTAATTTCTTTCCCTAGATCATCAACTAAACAATTAAAAATCAAAATCGTCAATTTTGAAAACGAATCTCTAGATTTCCACAAAATGAATCTCCAAGCCAAAGCCAATCGATGGCCAGAAGAGAGAAATCAAAAATCATTCAATCTTTAAAAAACAAATCTTCATATCTCCATAAAAATGGATCTCCAAAACCGAGGTCGCACATAGAACTAGGAAAAGCGGCTGAGCAGGAACGGTTGCAGCGCTGCGATGGCCGGCCGATAGAAAAAGAATCTTTCCGTATTGTGTTGGAAAAAAGAAAACTAGAGATCACGTGGGGCGTCGAGTGAAAGTGCAAGAACAGACGGCTTGTTTATATACTGGATGCTTGTTAGTTAACGATCGGCGCGGCCAATAAGATGCAGGGCCGCTCATCAGCCATTATTTATTGCGTACGATTACGAAAAAAAAAGAGGCGCGCGTGCATCGGTGCTCGACTCCCCCGGAATATCTGCGTTTCGATTTCGAATTACGCTGGTCGATCGCCCACGTTTCTGTTACATTACATCGAACGATTCAACCTGTTCTGTTCCTCGGATCGGGTACAAACCTACGTCCGATTTACACTCGACGAATTTAAAGCGAGCTGAACTAGAATAGAAGTATCATAGAGAATATAATATCCGTTTGTGTTTGACGACAGTTGACTACCGAGGTTCAAATCTTATCTAAATTATGGAATTTTTGAAATTGGAACTTTTCGTACTCGTACTATATATTAAGATAATGTTCGCGTAACAGAGCGGATGTTGAGGTTCAAATTTCAAAGATAAATCAAGATTTTATAGAATAGACAAAGCAATGTATAACGGGCGGTTTTTTAACCACTTGCGCTGGCAATTGATTGCGGACCGTAACGAGTGACCAAACCGTGTACAATAACTCGTCGCTTTCTTTTTCTTTTTAAACTCGTCGGTACGATATCACTGGATAGAAATTATTGAGAAGTAAATTAACAAATTTATTATTTGTTTTGGGTTATACTTCGATTATAATACTTGGAATTAAATACTACAATTAAAATACTCGGAACTGAGAAAATATTGCAATTTTGGGAGAAAAATTTCGCGTGGCACGTCATTCCAGCGCAAGAGGTTAAATGTAACAGACAAAATAGTCAGGCAGAGAAGTCAATCAGAATCATTAGTGACATACTATTATTCTGCTGAAAGATTATTTTTAAAAAATCATTAAATTCCATTCTCTTTCAAATTTCTCCTCCATTGCAAATAAGCGTATAACCATTCAAGTTGTCATCATTCACTGTTGTAAATGTCGTAGGAAAATTAGAGCAGTATTTTTCGTATTTATACCACGACAGTAGCGCATTCTCGTCTAACAACTATGTACGCGTTCGTGAACAAGGATAGAAGGCGAAGAAGCGGCGCAGTAAAGACGCTTCTGATAACGATAAACGTCGCGTCGTATCGGCTCGTCCCCCTTTCTCCCTTTTACCCCTTGTTGCAAACAGCTCTCCATTGTCGGCCGATCGCCTAATGCACCAATATGATTCATTTGCATTTCATTTTCTCATAGTCGTAAATCTTAATTTATCACGATAACTTTTTCTAACGAAAGAAAAAAGGAAAAAGCAAAAACAAAGAAAAAGAAAAAAAAAATCGAGGCAAGATTTTCCAATATTAAGAGTAACAATATTTCCGACGCTCTGACAATTCATCATTTTTACGAAACGATTAACACGTTTTGCGTAGATTTGTAATTCATTATCGAACGAAGCTTCGCCGCTGATTAATATTAATTGATCGATCGGATGGGCAAATAGGATAATGGAAATTCAGCGAGATGTCCTCGAACCGCGGGAATTTCTCGTCGAAACGAAATCTATCTATTGATTCTCTAATCCATGCAAATACTATGCGGAACGTAATGGAAATTAGCCGACTCTAAGTCGAATACGTTTGTCACCGGTGTCGGTATTGATAATACCGCGTCTCTAACGTTCGACGATTGTTCTGAACGCGAAAACGCTCGCGTGGAAGATTTTTTTCGTAGCAAGGAAAAAAATCGTGTCTTTTTTGCTAAATCCTTTTGATATTTTTTTCTTTTTCTTTTTTGTTCAAGCGACAGACACTACTGTGTTTCTTCATCTCTTTGGACGGTTTTATTTAATATTTACTCGTCTATTTATTCTTTCTCCATCTGTAACACTTTTGTCTTTCAATACGTGAACAAATATACGCAACGAATAAATATATAGAATGTGAATTAATACTTGAACAAATATGAAAGTATATATACACACACGGAAATAAATATGTAATCATCTAGAGATAGAGTCAAGCTAAAGTTGCACAAATTGTATATGGTTTTATGACTTGTTTCTACGCCCCTAGAATTCGTCACGTACAACGCCTCGAACTTAAACAAGCATTTATCTTCCTTTTCGCAAGTTCCATGAACAAGTCTGCCATTTCATTTTCACCTCCCATGGCAGACACTCGAATGGAGCTTTGAACCACCATTCCCCGACATTTATTATTTGATATTTGGGAGGAAGACAACAGTTTTATTAAAAATTATTTCTTGTATCGCTTACTCACAGTATTTTTCATCCCGTGGCAATAAAATTGCACGTTGCGCAATCAACACAGCGATTAAAGTTTACTGACGAAAATTTCTAAATTTTCTGAACCAGAATCTAACAATAAAATGGAATAATTTTATGATAAGTTTTTTTAAGAAGAATTTACAATACTCAGAAATTTGTAACAGTGAAAGTTTAAAGTTTAAAGTCTGGTGAATTTCGGAATCTATAATAGCAATCGCAACGACAAAATTTAGAAATTTAGAATTTGTCCAGAAAGTTCGCATTCCCTGTCAGTAAAATTTTCGACGCGATAGCGAAATAAACGAAGAAAAACTTACTAATCTTCTTTCCCATTCGGAGAAAATGAATGGTTATTTGACGAATAGTTTAAGCGAACGGTAAAATGTCTTTCCTCGGCGTCAGTATCGTGTAATAAACCGCCGTCGTAGAAATGATAGCAGCTAATAGACACGTAAACATCTTTATTCCGACCAACGATGTTTCCTAAAGCATTTTCACTTGCATTCTAATGTAAATCGATTTAACAGCGTTCGTTACGCTGGTTTCTAAAATATATCGTATTCGCAATATCGTGAAAAATAAATCGAATGAATCAACGAATTGACTAATCGGTATAATTAGCAACACACGCTGAAACTTTACCATCAATCTCTTTGGACATTTTCCTAATCTATATCGAATTTTAATTATCAATCATCGGGCAATTTTCAATTTCAATTCATTTTCATTCTTACCCATCGTTTTGTACCGGTTGGAATAATTTTATCTCTCAACTTTCTTTCGTTTCTATTCATTTGGCAAATTTTTTTCAGTAGGCACATCAATTTCCAGCAATAATTTTCTTCCTTTAACATGTTCACTATGTTCCTCGTTTGTCAATGATTACGTATGACTGATGTATTTATCGTGAGTTCTGGATAATTGTCGTAAGAAAGGTATCGCGAATAATTAGCAGGCGATCAATCAAATTAAACGTGCACGCGTATTTTGATCGACCGAGGCGTTTCAGATTCGACGCGTCGAAGAAGGGAAAAGTGAAACGGAATTCTGCGAAAACAACTGCCATGCTCCTTTAATGGATATCTTCCTGTTGCAGTTTTGACGTAAATGGAAGTCCGTAAATATTTCGATACATCTCGAAGAAAATTCGAAGTTATGGTACAGAGACTCACGAAAGTATTCGAACATTTAAATAAATACATCAACTACGTGCATCATGTGAAGTGTTTTGAAATTTCGTTAACCGCGAGATGATTAATATTATTAATTTGAAAGTGTATCTCCTATAAGAGTTATAGAATATTATTGCAATAAACGTCTTGTGAAAACATGCATTTATATGTGTAAGTGGTCACTTTATGATTAAACAGAAGAATTTTAACAGAATTAAACTAGAAACAGTTTACGCCTAACCTAGTTAATCTAAATCCTAGTTAATCAGTGTTTGAAAGATCTTTTGCTGATTAACTAGGATTTTTCATTTCAGAATACTTTTATCAACCGTCAAAATATTGTATGTTTATTATACTTGAGAGGAAAATGTTGAAACGTTGTACACTTATATTCTTCCAAGAGAAACGACAAAACATCTCTACCAATTTCTTTTAAAAATACTTTTATCGACGATAAAAACCTTAATCTCAAAAATATTCTACACCTACGCTTCAGAGGCAAATGTTAAATGAATGTAAGATGGAAGATGCCTGCAATTTCCTCCAAAGGAATATATCTTCAAGTACCAATTAACAGGGTTCATAATTTCATTTTCATTTCAAAACAATTTCACAACGATAAAAACATTGTACACCTACACTCTAGATCTGTGACATTAAAATATTATACATCTAAATGTCTTGGAGTATTAAATTTTGTTATTTTATTATAAATAATATATAATTATATATATATACAATTAATTTTTAAAATTAATATATTTAATTGTAATTTTTTTAAATTTATTATTAAAATACAAATTTTTTAATTTTATACATATATATATATATATATTACATCAGATGTCTGATAAAAGAATTAATTTTTCAAATTAAAATATAATATAATATTGTTTATAATATAATAACAAATATTGTTTCTAATGGTAATTAAATTTATTATTCATTAATTATAAAATTATTTTGTTAAAATTGAAATTTTAGTAACAATACAAATAAAATTATATATAAATATTTTATCAAAATATATCTTTTTCAGACTCCAAAATATTATACTCCAAGGAAAACAACAAAACACCTTTTTCAATCGCCAATCAATAGAATTTCAGTAGTTCCATCTTCGCTTCAGAACATTTTCATCAACGATACATGTACCTTTGTCTACAAAAATGTTACACCCCCAAACGTTGTCGCCCCTCCAGAAACAAAACGGTACCGATCGACGATCACGACCCTGATCGTGACGGTAAAATGTCAGAGTACTTTCGCTTTTAACGAAAAAATTGCAGGTAATTACGTACGTGAAGAGTTTTTCCTTGGTCGTAGCGCGTGCCAACGACAAGTGCAACGACACACTGAAATGCGCCACCTGAAATGCGATTGGCCCGTTTCCCCCGGTACATTTTCATCTGTGGCTGTGAAAACGAACGAGAGAACGATCGAGGATCGTTGACCGTTACAAGAGCCGAGGGAGAGATACCGATTAAAAAGTGAACGAACGTGAAACGAGCCGCGATGAGGAAAGGGAGAAAGAGAGAGAGGCGAGAGAGGTAACGCAACGTAATGGAAATGTGGATATGCGGTTGGCGCGTGCGCCTGCAGTAGGGCAGGGCAAGACGACAGCTGTTTCAGTCCTCAGGCAACATCAGTGCTGCACCTGCCTACTTGCTTTGCCTGCTTGCCTGCTTGCCTGCTTGCTTGCTTGCTTGCTTGCTTGTCTGTCTGCTTCTCAGCTAGAACTCTCTCGCTCCGAGAGCTCCAGCTCGTACGCTTGCCTGCTTGCTTGCCTGCCTGCTAGAACCACCTATGAAACCACCTATCTGCCCCGAGTACCAACACTAGCTTGGACTCGCTCATCTCTTACTTTATTCCAGTTTTTCTTTTTATTTTTTTTATTTATTTCTTTTTGGTTGGTTTGGTAGATCTATCTCTTTTGTTTCTTCGTGACGCTACTAATCTATCGAGGCTAGACTTCACTTATTGAGAAACTCTGCTCTTAGTTTCTTTTGTTTTTTATAGAAAGACGAAGAGAACTTTTCGTTGGTTGTGGTGATAGTTTATAATCGGGGTGCAGAATAATATCTGCAGAATGCATAATTTTGTACAAATGTAGTACAAGAAGAGAGAAGGAACGATGAAGATGGAACGTCGAGGGAAAATCAAATGGCCAATTGGATTTGGCCAATCGTGCTACGGAATAACGAACAATAATAACGAAAACAACATAGTCGATGTTACTCATTGAATGAACACATCGTGGAGCAGCATGAACAATCATTAAATCCAAATTTCCTACAACTTGCACACTTTCGAAAAACGAACCTGCTAGTAAATTATAAACATTATAAATAATATAAATTACTTATAAATTACTTAAATATTACAAATAAATATATATTATAAATTATTATTTATAATATATATATAATATGTATATTTATTTATAAATTTGTTACATAATACAATATTAATTTATTATACTTTCGAAAAACGAACCTGCTAATAAATTATAAACATTATAAATAATATAAATTACTTATAAATTACTTAAATATTACAAATAAATATATATTATAAATTATTATTTATAATATATATATATAATATGTATATTTATTTATAAATTTATTACATAATACAATATCAATTTATTATATAATATTATATTATTAATAAATACAATAAATAAAATATTAAATAAATATTATTAATAAATATATATTATAAGTAAATTATAAATATCATAAATAATACAAATATACTCCATAAATCTCTGAAGAAGAGCGTACCCGTAGACAAAAGATGACTGACCATGAACAAAAGATGAAGACAAAATGTACAAATGTACGATGCCTGTCTAACGTAAGATAGATTCTTGAAACTCTGCGAATTAGGGACCATGAAATAACGGTACCAGCTCGTCTCTGAAAGTCGAAAGATTTCAGCTGCTGCGATCGAGCAGCGTTTTCGTGGACTTTTGTTTTCACACTTCGCGTCTGATCGATAGAAAAACGTAGCAAAATGGCGACGACTGAATTGAACTTTGCCTTCAAAACGGCCACTTTATCCAGTCTAGATAAATCCTCGCCCTCGACGATACGTCGTAGACCAGAAAAAAATTTCGAAAGGACTTGCCGTTGCACGCGAACGTGGGTGAGATTCGTTTGGTGGCAATAAATTTGATCCAGGTATCCCCTTACGTTGTGGGTAAGACAGACGTTTGCAGACGTGTTAAGAACGTTAACGCTTTATTTTCGGGCGCGTGTGCGCGCATAGTTGGCCGACGCCTAATGTATCGGATGCGCCCGCATAAGCAAGCGTGGCACGCGTCACGACGCGCCCCGTCGTCGATAAACAAGGCGCTGGAAACCAAATGTAACGGGATTTAAAGACCGATCTCTGTCTTCGACCTCTTCCCTCTCTCTCTCTCTCTCTCTCTCTCTCTTCCCTTTCTTCTTGCTCCTTCTCGTCAAATTCAATTTCAAGAAGAAATTTTATATATACTGAATTATATACATTTCACGTTCCACTGTTTCATTCAGTGCCAAAAATTGAACGATTGAATTTAGTTTTTGTGCATTTGATACACGACATGTCTGAAGGAAATTGTTACGACAGAATATACCTGTTTGATACTATTACATAAATGAAAATCATTTTCGTGTTCAACAACGATCGAATCTGAGAAATGAAAGTGTTTCGATATTTTTAATTGATCTACCGTGATCCCTCGGTGTCTGTCTTTGAATTACCTATTCCACTTGTACGAGCGACTGGCAAATAAGAATCGCGACTTTAGAAGGCGATCGTTGTCACTGCAGGCCTACTTCATGACGGAAGTCTCTTGACCAATCAACCCATCGATTCTTGGTCAACAGGTCACTCGGATCAAATGGAAGAGAAAATTAATGTCGCTCATCGGCGTGGAATGCTCGTTCTCCGATTAAACCGCCAGGAATAAAACAAGTCACCTCAGAATATTCGCTCCAAATTTCTGTGAATTTTACAGCACGTCAGTAATTAAATTAAATCAATCAAAAGACTAGATACTTGAAAAATAAAAATTCTCGTTGATCCAGAATCTATTCGACCTTGTTAATTTATTCTTTTCTATTCTTGCATTATTTATTATTTAATCCCCATCGTTCAACTTTTATCCCAGATCATTCTACTATTTAACAATTCAGTCTATAATAAACTCTAAAAAATTCCAATCTATATGATAAGTCGATAATTAAATTAAAATCAATTCGTGCATATCCAAAGATCAAATACCTGATATAAGAATAAGATATACTCAAACCTAGAAAATGAAAGTTTCTGTTAATCTAAAATCTGTTCCACCCTATCCTTTGTATCATTATTTTTATACCATTTACATTTTATATCAAGTCATTCGAAATAATTTATTTTGCAATAAACCCCCAAAAAATACTATCACTCTTGTATCATTTTGAATTTATTTCAAATCATCCGGAACAATTCATTCTGTAATAAAAAAATCGAAATATTTCAAATTCAACAAAATCATCAACGTAATTGAATTGAAATCAACCCACCGTACATAGCAAATAGTAAATATCCAAAGAATGAAGTATAGTGGAATAAAAATTCCAGCTAATCCAAAATCTACAGACTGATTTATCACGAAACACTTGCCCGTGTGTCACGCTAAACTCCGTATCGAGTTTATTACATTTAATTCGCCGTTGTTGGCGCACGCTCGTTTATTAAATGGCGATCTAATCACAGAGGTTATGCTAATAAATTGCCGCTGCGAACGACGGGCAGAGAAGGCATCGTCGGTGGCTCTATTACCGGAATCTAAGTAACGAGGTATTTTCTCATATTATATGCCATGCGTTCGTCCGCGTATTACATGCAGGAGCAACAGGCCTGTTGTTTAGACCTAACTGTAACGTCTCTTCTCTCTTTGCAATTCACTACCGCCGCTGTACGTTCGTTTCTCAGACTCGCTTGATTGTGACCCCCAACGTGATTTCTTGCCCGTTTGCTGTTGTCGCGCTCTCCTCTTTCGTTCCACCGAATTTTACATTCTTTACACTGAGAGAAAGCAGTGGAATTTTATTTTATGACGAAATTTTGGGAGTGAATTTTTGGTAGGATAGAAAATTAAATATAAAATAGTAATTGAAAGGTTAGAAAATTAAATATAAAATAGTAATTGAAAGGTTAGAAAATTAAATATAAAATAGTAATTGAAAGATTGGGAATCCAATGGAATTTGGAATGAATTTTAGATACTTTACATTGA
>NW_025110694.1:196056-330034 GCF_011392965.1 Frieseomelitta varia
AATCCAATGGAATTTGGAATGAATTTTAGATACTTTACATTGAGAGAAACAGAAGGAATTTTAATTTATGACGAAATTTTGACAGTGAATTTTTGGTAGGTTAGAAAATTAAATATAAAATAGTAATTGAAAGATTGGGAATCCAATGGAATTTAGAATGAATTTTAGATTCTTTACACTGAGAGAAAGCGATGGAATTTTAATTTATGACGAAATTTGGGCAGTGATTTAGATTAGAAAATTAAATATTAAATAATAATTGAAAGATTGGGAATATAGTTGAAAATTTGTGAACTGAATCTTACAATTCAACTTCGTCAAAGTTTTCTGTAAAGATGGAACATTAATTTATAGTGAAAATGGAGGTACATTCTAGTAATATTACAAAATTAAATGTATAATTATGAACTGAAAGTCTGTAAATTAAATCTAGCGATCATTGCGGAGGAAACGATGCAGTTTTAATTTATAGTGTAGAATTTTTGTATTTTGTACTATTTTGTAGACGAGTGACTGAACATCAAATCAATCGTTCACCACACAGTCCTTCGTATTAAGAAAAATATAGTCCCTCGAATGGGAATTTAGAATTTAAAGTTTCTATTTGTTGTAAAATTTAAAAACTCAAATTTCAATATAAACAGAATGTCGTTTCAATTTTTCCTCTTCGTACAAATTTCAATTTATCCTCACATGCGCGCGTTAAAATCTCGATTATTCCAGACTTAACGAATTGGGGTGACACGTTGCTAAATGAAAAGCAAATTCTGACCACTTTTCACAAGAACACTTCGACGATAATTGAGCCAAGACAACCACGTTGACGACCTCGTGAATTAAAAACGAAATTTCGACACGATTAATTAAGACGTCTATTTCACACGATAAATTACATTCGCGCGCACAAAAAAAAAAAAAAAGAAAAATATAAAAAGGAAGATAATCATGTTGTAGGAGAATGACAGGGAATAGAGAAAGAAAGAATTGAATAAAATGGAACAGAGACAGAGAGAGAGAGAGAGAGGGGAGCTTCATTTTTTTACCGAGTGAATGAATGAAGCTGCGCCCACAACGACGAGGCGATGACAGATGCTGCAGCCGCATTAGATAATTAATCTGATGGAGAGAGGATCGCAAAATGACGGGCGTGGAGGGATGATTATCGAGCTCGTTTAGTTTTATTAGCCGAGGGATCAGAGCGATACCCTAACTTCTCGACTTCGTGCCCTTTCGATCCCATCTCCCCTCCGTGATTTTTACCTAGCCGATAGGTTTACAATAGAAAGCGAGATGAATCCTGTGAAAGGCAAACGTTTCGTTGTTTGGATAGAAATTGGACGCTGGGAGATTCGATTTTTCTTTCCTCCTCGTGAGAATTTAAAACGACGTGAGACGTTTAAAAAAAAAATACACTCGATCGATTTTCAATACAATAACTTGCTCGGATATTTTCACATCATGAATTAATAATTGATAATTCTAGGTGGCCTTGTGATCCTTTATTAGGAATTTCAGACAAAGACTTGGATAAAAATTTTAGATTTCAGTATTGCTCGATTTAAGTAATTTCAGATTTAAGTGTTATTTAACTGTTATTAAAGTGTACTTTTATATAATAAAAATATACTTTAATATGTAATTTAAGTAATTTNTGTTATTAAAGTGTACTTTTATATAATAAAAGTACACTTTAATATGTAATTTAAGTAATTTTAGATTTAAGTGTTATTTAACTGTTATTAAAGTGTACTTTTATGTAATATAATTTTACTACGAACATTGATTGTATGTTGTATGTTACATTCCCAGCAAAGTTGGATTAAGCTTCTTAATAAAAAGCAAGTTCATTGAAGTTCTCTCTTCTTTTTTACAATGACGCTTCTAAATATCAAGCATATCATCGCCAAAGCAGCCTCACTTCTGTCGCAAAATCACTGCCAATATCCTTGTAAAACTTTCCCAAACCGGTACCACTTTCGCTTCAACAACCATCACCCACGATCTCGCGAGCTTCCTGCGCCACACTCTGCTCCGGAGATCGATTCCAGAGAAGCCAATTAGAGCAAAAAGTCGGTGATCGATCGGCGTGCAAGGAGGCGAACGTCGAAAGCAAAAGAGATAAAAGAAGAGAAAAAGTGGCGAGCAGAAAGGAAGCAAAAAGGAAACGAGGGTAAAGCTTCGTTCAGATCATCCGCTTCGTACTTCGAATTTAATGCAAAAATTGAAACAAGCCGAAAGAGAATAAATTTCTGAATGACGCAGAAGTTTTCTAAAAATTGCAACAGTGTCACAGAAGAAGATCTCTTTCGCGTAGGCGACATATTTTTTTTCCCGACTTTTATTAACTTGAAGATCAATCAGACAATGCGGGAGGTAATTCCGATCGAATTCCTTTCGTTTTTTAATAACTTTAATATTTCAAATCGTAAATTATTTACACATATACATTATTACACAATGATATTTCATACCTAAAAAAAAAATAAATAAATATTAATCTCGAATACTGCTTTGTAACGCCATCGCAATGGCTGCGAAACGAAAAGAAACGCACTTGAAAGTAATTTAAAATTGAGGGAAATTTCTGCAATTTGCAAAGGAGGACCCTAATCGCGCCAATCTGAACGAAGCCTAAGAAGATCGCTTGTATCAGCGATCCACCCACGAAGGAGGATAAACAAACGATCTCCCCTCGACTGAATAAAAAAAAAAAAAAAAAAAAAGAGAGAGAGACAGAGAAAGGAAAAAGAAAGAAAGAGAAAAAGAAAGTTACTCGACCTCCCCACGGCCGCCTCCCGCTCCCCGACTCCCTCCTGGTCGCCCTGGAAGAAAGAGTAGGGAAGGGCCCGTTTGGTAGCGTGGTGCCACGCACCCTGACATTATCTGCCGGTTTATTATATAGGTACCTGGTGGCACGCGCCGGCCCAGGCAACAGCTGCTCTCGCGGCGAACACCGGAGGTGGATGAATAAAGTGAGAGGCACACCTTGCTGCAGACGCGTGCCGGCAGCCTTCAAGATGTGAATACCGAGATCCTTCGTGTGTCTGGCCGTTGCCCTCCCGCCTCTATCTCCCGGGAATCGGTCCCGGTGAAATTTCCCTCTTCTCTTCGTCGACGGACGACACGCGGTGATTCTGTAATACCTCTCTTCGTCCGTCTTGTTTCGCACAGTTTCACTTTGTTCTCGGCGTGTCACTCTACCGGCTTTCTCCGCGGATTGAATAACGAATAACGTTGACGAGCTGTCGATTAATTAAGATCGGACGGATGAAGTTTCTTCTGGTCAGCTTCTCTTATGTTATTCTTGCGTTTTCGGAGATGAAACGAAACTTCTGACGACTCGATATTGATATTGATATTCGAATACGCGAGTCTCTGTTATAAATTGCCGTCCGTTTATTTAAAGCAGACTTTTTTACTCGACGATCGATCGAACGTATTGTCTGTCATCTGTTTTCATCGAGATGAACTTTCGAATTATCTTTAATACACTGAACTTTCGATAACCGAGAATCCACGAGATTCTATTGTGCAGATGAAACGATCTTCTATCATAACTTCGACAAAAATTCCATTTTTCGTCGCGCGATTGACTCGGAAGGCAAGTAACACGTGCCGCCATAAAAGTACACGTATAGTCGCGAAACGGATGCCAATGGGAGCGACGCATCTGCGAGGAAGCGGAGAAGATCGCGCGACCATCTTGCAGATGCGGGACCCGTGTTTACGCGTGTGTAAGAAGTCAGCTCTCTCTCGAGTCGTATATCGCGGCATTCATCCCGGAGCATGAAGGGTAGCACCTGCTACCTTTCGGCCAACAATGCTCTTGCTCGGAATGAAGATCCTCGCATGAAATTTTTTTTTTTCTTATCACACGACGACGAGGAGACAGAGAGTGGAAGAGCCCAAGCTCCGCGGCGATCAGCGGCCTGTCCCCTTAACCCAGATACGTCCGCTGATATTTCCAAGCAATTTTTCACCTTTGCTTTCACGATTTATCGCCGTCACGAACATTGCGTTTACAAATCGCAACGCGTCGTGTGTGACACCATAACGACGAATGTAAAACGAAGTTTGAGAGACAAGGGAAATGTCAGGGAAAATGCACCTATCGTGCTTATAGGAATTACTTTCGACGAGGGTAACGAACAAATAATTCGAAACAATAACAGACAGATATGATCGGTAAGAAATGAGTTATCAACACAAGTAATAAAATTCAGATTCAATGGCCCCTTGGAAATCTTAGACCAAGTACCAATAATATATATATTGTATTATTATATTATTATATATTGTAATGTATAGATCTCTAGAAGCTCACGTCACAAGAAAAAAAGACATAAAAATTAACTTACTTTCGCGTCAAATAATCATAAAATTACAAAATTTTGTCTATTATTACTTAATACTATCATGAAAATATAAAATAATCATAATCAGTAATAATATAATCATAAAATTACAAAGTTTTTTCTATTATTAATTAATACTAAAATCAAAATTTTTTAAAATAAAATCACACACACACACACACACACACACACACACATATTATATAAATAAATTTACAGTATATCCCAAAAAATTTTTATTTAATAAAATTAGTTAAATAATAATGTTTAATTAATTTGTATTATACATAAATTAAATTTATTTAAAAAAAACTAGATATAAATAAATACGACAAACATTTAATTTCATATATTAAATATATATTTACTTAAAAAGAAAATTATATATATATAAGTTAGATCATTTACTTTCGAGTTAATTAAATTATTAAAATACCCTGATACGAAAAAAAAGAAAGAAAATAAGGAAAAATGATAAAATGAATAAAAAGACAGGATAAAGGACACGGATCGACCTCCGGATCGCCACGTTCGAGATCTCGCGAATGGTATCGATAAGATCGCATCTTCGATCGGTTGTAGCCGTAGCTACCTGTACCCCGTGTGTCGTGGGGCCCGCGAACGTCCGTTTAAATTCATGAATGTCACCTGCTGGTTGAAGGAAGGCGGCCGCGCTGGCTTTTTAGTCGTGCCGCGGCGATACACAACGAGATGCGTATCGACGTCCGACGACAGGGTGCCCCGAGTCCTCGGCCCAGCCTCGAATTTCCCGGTGAACCGTTCATCATCCCCGTACGTAATCACACGTTCGCCGATCGTGATAATGCCCCCGATGCACGTATGTACCCGTCGACCTAATTAAGACAATCATCTGTGACAATCGTCTGAACGAACCGCGGCTCGATCTCTCCTCGCTCGCACTTTCCTTTTAATCAAGCATGCATTGCACGTTGGTTCCTTTGGCCGCGAGTTTTTGGGTAACAAGTTTTCGGATTTTTGAGAGAAAATTGGAGTTGTTAGCATCAATTTCAATTCATTCAAGCAACAAGCAATCATTCGTCATGATGTTGCGTGCGTACGTTTCAGTTTCCTTCGGCATCGTGAAATGGGAAACAGGTTTTAGAGTTGGGATCATCGAGTTTGGCGACAAATTGCGAATAAAATGAAATTTGTCATTTGTATCTAATTTGTACTCGTCATTGTTACTTATTTATTTGTTTCGTTAATATTTCTTTAATATTAATACTTGAGGAAGTATCAAATGCACACGAATGTTTCAAGCTTGGAACTTTCGGTTCGCAAAAATTTATGACACGAGAACCAAGCGAGGGAATTAACTGGGAGAGAGACACGTTGAGAAAGGCAACCTTCAATTATTTCCAATTTTTCGATCGTGTTAATTTCTCATTATTTTCAAACGTAATAATTCTCAATTTATTTCCGAAGGATTAATTTTTACGTCTCACCTCTTGCTTTCGTTAGCAAAAAAAAAAAAAAAAAAAAAAAAACAAGGAATGTAATAAATCTTTGCGTTAATTACTGATTGAGAGAGCATACACACAATGTAATCTATAATCCCAGTATGATTTCTTACTTAATACGAGACGATATATAATAATTAAAGTATAAGTATTGCGAAAGTGATTGGAAACTGACTAAATAAATAAGAGGAGCGTTCAAAATATAAAAGTGTATCAAAAGAATATTCTAAATATATATAATACATATTAATAATATATAATTAATTATTAATTAATAATATTATATATATAATTAATAATATATAATTAATTATTAATTAATAATATTGTATGTTCTATTTATAATTATAATAATATATTATAATAATATAATATATTATTATAATTATAGATAGATATAAATATATTCTACATTATAAAATATACATACAAATAAAGGTTATTTAGATCGTGTTGCGCGCGCGAGAGAGAGAGAGAGTATCTACATACATACATAACATACGTACATAACATACGTGTTAGCATCCTTAGCGGATGGGACTGACAATAACCTACTGATCGAAGGCAGCTGGACCTTCCTCGAGTCATCTGCTTGTGTAGCTCGCGATGCGATAACTATTCCCCCTTCTCGCCACAACTGCATTAATGGATATTTATTATCGTCATCGAAGGTGGGTAACCAGAAGACAGCTGACTCGGAGAGGAGCACCGTACAACGCTGGATGATGATGCGAGCCAACTTGTTTCCGGCCCTATTAGAAACTTCGTAATCCCAATTTCAACGAACAGACTGCGTAACAATATCCACGCTGCGATATTGTGAATTACTTTGAAAACAGTCGACAATTATTTTTAGCAAGTTTCTTTTAAATTGGGATATTTGAAATTTGAAATTTGAAATTTGTTAGAAGTTTATACTTTCTTGCTCCTCTTTTAATTTATTGCGTAGCTTTCTAACAGCAGTAACGATAGTTTTAAATATGGTGTATTTTCTTAAATAAACTCTTTTTGTCCCTGTCAAGACTCCTTTAACAAAATCGCAATACCTAGCAAAACTGAGCTTGAACAGACCTAGAAGTTACTACTGAAATTTTAGTTGGAATACTAAAAAAAATTTATTAATTTATTATAATCATTGACTCTATATTATTTAAAAAAAAAAAAAGATTAAAACCGAGCAATTTCGTTTTCAAATTACTGCAACTTCTTTGGCACGAGCAGTATGCCAAAGACATTATATCTATCTGCAACGAGTTTGTACAAACGAAACGCTGCTGCATCTTCATCGCGAAAACGATTACCCCCGGCGAGCAATTAATACACTTCTCTGCTGACCAGATAGAACGCAAATATTTGACGCAACGAAAGTGTGCAATTCCATCCCGGGGGCCCGTGTTTCGTGTCACCGTGGTGGTTTCGACACGCGCGTGCCACTGAAACCGAGTGTGGGAAGAACACACGGTCAAACAGTGCTCGTGTATATGCTTACACTGATAAACACACGTGCAAATAGAAAAAAGAAGGGGGAGTATAAGAGATGATGGTATTATGTGATCCGGAAAGGCGAGGAATATTCTCTCTCTCTCTCTCTCTTTCTCTCTCTGGTAATATCAGTCTCTGGTGATCAGATAGGAAATTGTATAGGGATGTTTAACGAGGAGGGTAGAGGCGAAAATGCCACGCTCTTAAAATGTCAGAGCAGCATCCCTCTAATAGTTTGGTACCACTCTGGCGCCGACCTATTGTCGATGTATAGTTCATCAAGTTACTTTGTCACGGTTTCGAGTCATCTTTTCGCCCGTGAGCCTCGAGGGGAGAACCGTGAGATACGTAAAAAGGCTTCCCCCTTTTTTTTTTTTTTCATCGCATTCTTCGACACGAAGGATAGATGTAATATTTTTTTAGAGCGATTCTCTTTGGACTATGTATATATATATATATTTTTTTTTTAATATGTCTGACTGTAGATGTATAAATATGTAGTTACATAGAAGAGAGATTAACTGGAACGAGGGAAGATTGATTGAGAGGTGAAAATCATTTTTGAATTTCGCGTAGCTTTCCTCACCTTTGTAAACCAGATGCCGCCGACAGGAGACAGAGAGAGGGAGAGAGATTTCGCGTCCGTTTAGACGGACGAAACTTAGAAATCTTTGTTTTCGAGCGCGTTGAACGCTGCGTTCAGTCACGGTTCGAAGATGCCTTTAAATTTCAAGACGCGAGAGAAAATGGAAGAGGGAGGTCTCGCGAGAACTCGCCTTTGTTCTTTCTGCTACGCTGACGTGCCGTGAAACGTGCAACTTTCCTCGATGACGAAAGACACCGAGCCGATTGTACAATATATACATAAACAAAAAAAAAAAAAAAATAAACGAGATAAAACACGCTCTTCAATCACCCTGTCTATTAACCACTTGCGACTGGCAACTGATTGCGGACCATAACGAGCGACCACAATAAAGTGTACACAATAATTCGTCGCTTTCTTTCTTGAACTCGTCGGTATGATAATACTGGACAGAAATTATTAAAGGGCAATAAACTTATCATTCGTTTCGCCTGGGTTACATTTAAATATACTGAAAACTGAGAAAATGTTGCAGTTTGGGACAAAAAATCCTCGACCTGTGTGACACGTCATTCCAGGTTAACCGCTTGCGGTGGCAACTGATTGCGGACCATAACGAGCGACCAAATCGTACACAATAATTCGTCGCTTTCTTTCTTGAACTCGTCGGTACGATAACACTGGATATAAACTATTGACAAGTAATAAATTTATTATTTGTTTCACTTAAATATATACTTAAAACCGAGAAAATATTACACAATTTTGGAACAAAAAACATTCTCGACGTGCGTAAACAAAATAAATTTATTATTTGTTTCACTTAAATATATACTTAAAACTGAAAAAATATTACACGATTTTGGAACAAAAATTGTGCATTCCGGCGCAAGGGGTTAATCTATTGCAATCCGATTGAGTTGTCACCGAACCATATAATTATATAATTACGCAACGATGTTTCAACTGTACGTTACAAACGAACGAGACGAGATTAGGATCGAGGTAGCGAGCGTATTATACAAATTAAAAAGAAATTCACCACGTACGATGGCTGGTCTCGGACTTTTACTTCAGTGATTAGCCTACTCTGTTAAACAGCGCGTCTCACAGTTTCATTCCTGATCGCGATCGCGCGATCGTATCGCGTAACAATGTTCTTATTGTGATTTTCATACGGGAGATAATACTGCGGAGGATTGTGAAGTTGGGGGGGAGGCATACATTTTAAACATGCGGAATATTCATACAGGTTAATTTACACGTATTTGAAAGAAAATGAATCATGTGTGGCTACGGGTGTAACTCTTTAGACATTCATAAATACAGGAATTAATTAATGGCTGTTAAAGCGGGCGATATTTATATATACATGTGTTTTTTTTTTGTTTTTTTTTTCGATTAAAGTTTCAACAGGTCTAACGTAAGTGACCTAGTATGGGTCATTCGTTCTTGACCAAAGTTAACTGAATATGGAAAAATTTTACAGGATTTTAATCAATCTTTGAACAAGCAATTAAAATTCTATGAAAGGACGATAAATACTGCTAAATTTAGCGAACAAATCGGAATTGGCGTGATACTAAATCTTTTTTTGCAAGTAGGTATAGAGTGATTCTAGTATTTTGTGAAATTCGAATCCTATTTATCTCATTCCTTCTCATTTAATATGAAGCGTCTCAATTGCTTCAACTCTTGAACAGCAGTGACAGAGTCGCTTAACCATAACTGTTCAATTACAAAATTTTTCAACTGTATATTATAAAAACTTTAAAATATAAATAATTCAAATATATAATATTATAAATTATGTAAATTATGTAAATTATGTAACTATGTAAATTATAAATACTGTAAATATATTATAAATTATGTAATTATGTAAATTATAAATACTGTAAATATATTATAAATTATGTATGTTATAAATTATGTAATTATGTAAATTATAAATACTGTAAATATATTATAAATTATGTATG
Organism: Frieseomelitta varia; assembly: GCF_011392965.1. Taxonomy (NCBI): domain Eukaryota; kingdom Metazoa; phylum Arthropoda; class Insecta; order Hymenoptera; family Apidae; genus Frieseomelitta; species Frieseomelitta varia. The sequence goes on from NW_025110694.1 coordinate 205,943, forward strand.
TTATAAATTATGTAATTATGTAAATTATAAATACTGTAAATATATATAATATTGTAAATTAAAAATATCGTAAATATAATATTGTAAATTGAAAAATTGTTCAAATTACAAAATTTTTTTTATGTTTCGCGGAGTGAAATTGAAAAACCCAAAATATTCAATACTCAGCTTAATCAACTAGCTTGAGAGAATCTCTCCTAACGCAAATTAATCAGTCGACACTATTTCCTCTTAAATTCGAATCAAATCATCTACACAGTCACTACAAGGATTGAGCCGAAACGTGCGAGTGAATGTGCCTCGATTCTCCGATAGTTTGAGCGTGTTCCAGAGCGAGGAGACGGCCAGTCGAGCGGGGCGCACACGGTCGAGTGTCACATTTTTTTTTTTCTCTCGTCTCTGTGGACGTGGCCACCCACACACGATCGTCGCCGTATCGAAAAGAGGAGCGTGTGCACCTATCGGCGTGCAAATGTGTCCACCGGTGGTCGATAACGGGCAGAGAGACGCCACAGAACTGTAGGATGTTCATCGGACACCGTATATCCTGTTATTCGGCCTACTACGGAACGATCGCGCGTCGCGAACACGGAGCGAGAATACATTTTCTCCTTCTCTCTTTTCTTTTTTTTTTTTTTTTTGTTTTTCAGTGGGAGCACAGAGGAACGAAGATTTTCGCCGTGTTGTCTCGTGCGTTGCATCTCTCCGCGCGACGATCCGCTCGGAAATAAGAAACGATCTTATCTGTGGCAAAACGACTCCGGCGTCGAGATCGGCGTTACATTTCGCGCGGTATAAATAAACGTTGCGCGCGTGTCCAGTCGATTAAACGCGATTAAAGGAGGCTTGCCAGTGAAATGGCTACGACAGACAGCTAGTAATATTCGCGCTCGCGGATATTTCTTATGCATTATGCGGAAAAATTTCGTAGACAAGAGCGTGCCTGCTTACTTTTGTAAAATTGTATCTGCTTTAACAATGTTTCACTATCGTCCAAGTTTCATTTTAATGCTAAAACTGTCGACGTGCGAAGCATAAAATTTTCCATCAGAGATTCCATTGAAAAGCTTTGTGATGCAATAATAAATTTACCCCATGTTTATTTGTACATATTTTACGAAGATTAAGAAATAATTTAGATGTTTCGATTTAAAAATACACCGTTTTATATCAATGAAATTTCCAACAGAAATTATAAATTGGTCGTTCTGACCACTTTGGTAGTTCTAGCGTTAATTTCATGGAATTAAATTACGATGAGAATCTCTTTTTATAATATTAAAAATACAAATTGGTAATATAATTTGGAAATGAAACAGAACATTGATCAGAGAAATTTTAAATTGGTCGATATCCTAGAGATTCTGAATTTTGTTTGCTAAACATATATGTGGAATAAATATTCTGTCTCTACATTTTCAGACTGACTTTTGAATCTTTTCATCGAATATATGCTCGCGACAAATATTTTTCAAACTGACTTCGAAGAAGAAACAGCGTCGATAAAATTTTATTTTATTAATAAAATAAATATTTTTCAAATTGACATCAAAGTCATCGTTAAATTTCAAAGTGTGAGTGTCTACCGACATAATATTTCATACTTATTGTAAATGTATTTTGGCGAGAAAGTGTAAGTGTCATAATCGATCAATTGGACTCGTATAGGTATATAAAATTGGTAGATCGATGGAGATCGTGTGTGAGAAGCGCGTGCCTTGGCGAAACTTGGAAAAACCGCGATTGTTTCTCGCGTTTCGACCAGCACGACTCATTAGCGACATTCCACGCTGTTGTTCTGACTCATCGGCAATACTTCAGACCGGTAAAACTCTGCACAGCTGAAGACAGAAGCTCATATATCCTGATTTCGATCTCATTAGCTCAATAGACGATCGTCATTTGGGCTTTTAATGTTCTTTGAACGACAGATAATTGTTACTTTCCAGTTATCTTTCGACGAGTTTCCAACCACTTTCCTTCTTCTTTCTCGTTGCGTGGTCTCGTGAATTTTTCGAGGTTTCGATCAGAAGTTGAACGTTTAAATTCTATTTAAATTTAGATATAAATTTCATAATTTTTGAGAATTTTGAAAAGGAGGCACGAACGTCTTTGAAAAAAAAAAAAAAGAAACTACCTCGGAGGTTTCTTTTCCGACCTTGTCAATGCTGGATTGTATTTTTTTTATATTATTTAAAGAAACTGCAAGTCAGTTTAACGACAATTCATTTAATCAGAACAGTTATATATTAATTTAATTCACGAGAGTAAGAATTATATCTTTAACGAGTCTAGAAATAAAGAAATAACACGATCGAATCATTAAAATTGTTTTATCAATTAAAAATTATAAAGAACTAATTTCGAACTCTTTCAATAAATGCATAAAAATCCGCGCTCCGTTTGTAAATAGGGCACATCATCTTCACGAAATAATTTCATCCGGCGAGCACCATAGCTTCAACGTACGAACCATAAAAAAAAATTAAATTTTTCTTATTAACGTGAGTGTGGAAAAAAAATTATTTTCCTCGCGTCGCGCGTATTTATTACACTCTTGAAAATTAACTCCGCCATCGCGGAGCAAAAATATTCCCAGCTTAAAAACGAGAAATCACGTTTTTATCGTATCTCCGTGATGGTCGCAGAATTCCTCGAAGACAATATGTAATTAAAGATATCCGCATGCAGCCGCAGGACGAGGATGACACAGTGCTCCCGAATGAATTGCACGAAACAATAATGGCGACCTATTCTCGAGGCTCGTCCGCCAGTGAATTAGGGTAGAAGAGAAGGAGAGCGTCATTTTTCGAAGGCTTATTACGCGTCTCGAATCTCGGATAGAGCGTCATGCAATAAGATGCCTTGTAATCACACTCGTTCACATACACGTGAAGGTACGTACAGGATGTTAAAAAATATGCGGACATGTTGTTCGAAACGTCGACAGCAATATCAAAGAGGAGATGTCGCGTGTAGAGAAATGTTTTCAGAATTAATTTCCCAGTTTTTCTTTACATTTGTCTACGCGTGTCATGTTGCTTGAGCGATATCTAGAACTAGCGTTTAACTGGCAAATTTAGCTATAAATTACTTAATTTTAGAACGTTTCTTTTTCAATGTGATATTCAACTACGTGTGATATTCATCATTTGAGATTTAGATATATACGTATGTAGTAAGTAGAATTCTATAGAAAATTGTTTCACGCGTTACCTAAAATTGTACATTACACAGTATATATTTTCACATGCATGCATTTTCAACGCTAAACCTACCAAAATTGATCAAAATGGCCAATTTATAATTTTCTATATTCATTACAGTATATTTTTAGATCGAGTGAGTTTTACAAAATATATCACGCTCGTGTTCTTCATTATTTATCATTCACTTTTCCTCGTACGTCGCGCTTTAATCACTTGCGCCACAAATATCTCGTCGATAGTTCCACTGTTAAATTTTCTACAAGCGTGTCTCACTTATACCAATTCATCATTCATTAACCTCGATCGATATAAACTTTCCTCGTTCTATCGACACCTGAAATCATACTATAGCCGCGAGCATCGTTCACTTATTTTTCAACAGCCTGTACAGACGCACACGTACACAGAGTGTACGTGGTACCTTGAATTCGCGTGTTCCGCGGATCGTGGGAACTGGTGTAGTATCTTTCAAGAGCGTGGGTTGCCAGTGTTGGTGTTTATTCAACAGGCAGAACAATGCACAGGACTGTCGGTGCTCCGTTCCGCATTGCTGCCCGCAAGATCATCAGCAGCCGCGTTGCTACTGTTCTAAGTGTAGCTTTGTCACTACACGATGACTAACGTATAAGTACCCTCGTGGACCCTCGTCCCTCCTCCATCCCTGCTAATAGTCCACGTTGATCGTTATTTAATGAAATCACATGTGTTCGGATTACGTGATCTCTGGGAGACTAAGAGACATCGCATTCCTCGACGATTGTCTCTTGGTGGAGAATAACAAGAAGAATATAATACGCCTTCACGGTTTCACCGAGTGACGTTGTCGAGATTCTCAACAATTAGTACCAATCCTAACTGATCCTCAGTGCCAATTCCATAAATCCCAACGCTAAAAAATGGTTATCCTAGCTCCTTCGCGAGAGGACCCTACCATCGGAACTTAGTTATCTCGCAGTAATTGTGCAAAGTACAAATCCTTCTTTCTATAAAATTCTTCATTCCTGCTTGATCTTCCTCCGATTCACAAGTTCTGTCATTTCAACGTTCAATTCGCAAAGCACCAATTTTATAAGAGGAATTCGCTGGAACCACAATTGAAGTCTAACCTTCTGCTAATTCCTAAATCGACATTCTCTCATTCCAATGCCCAGTATTACGTCACCGAACCTGAAACCTTCCGTCAATTCTGTCATTTTCAAATATCTCAGTAACTCCCCCTGTCTCCTAGAGCAGTTCTCCGCTCAAGTAGAAAAACCAAGCCAAGCTAGTCCCAGCGAAACAAAGTCAACCACCCACGCAGCACCTGTTCGAGACCTCTCCGTTGCAAAGAAAAATTTCCTCCTTAACCTCTTGCGCTTGCATGACGTGCTATCTTTGTCCCAAAATATATTGCAATATTTCCTCAGTTTCAAGTATACATTTAAACAAAGCAAAATAGAGTAAATTTATTACTTTTCAATCATTTCTATCCGGTGATATCATACCGACGAGAGCTTTCAAAGAAGAAAGCGACGGATTATTGTATATACGGTCCGGTCGTTCGTTACGGTCCGCAAATCAGTTGCCAGCGCAATTGGTTAAAAGAGGTGATTCTGGCGGCGCCAGTTACGCAAATGCCAATTGATCCCCCTACTCTCTGGGCGGGTAACCTCAATTCGCAGTTCCCGCATCATCTCCCGGGTTCGCCGGGTGGAACAATGGCGGCATTACGCGGTGTCTGACTGGCGTCTAGATTTCTCAGCCAGCAGCTACCAAGCTACCGACGCTCAGCGCAATTTCCACGAAAGGTGTGTACCCGAAGCACGGAAGACAGCTCGTGGAGCTGGCGAGGTCCCCGGTTATTGATCGGTTGGCTGGCTGGCTGGCTGGCTGGCTGGCTGGCTGACTGGCTGATTCTACTCCCGGCCTGAGGAGGACCATACTGGATGTGGTATGGATAACGGTCGGCTATACCTGTGCCAGCTATACACACACCTGTACGTGGAAGCTACACGTAAGCCAGCTACCATCACCGCATGACGCAGATATCGGCTCGATTATCAGGTCCAAAGATGCACGTTTGTGACGTTAGAGGGCCTTTGGAGCAAAAAAAAAGAAAAAAAAAAAAAAATGGATTCGCGAGTCGGTGAGTTTGTTGGTTCGAGCGACAAGGCGACGACAGTATGGAAATTTTTTATTATAGATGACAATTAATTGTATCGTGCATTTGTCGTAGAGTAATTTTTATTTTGGCCAAATGAATTTATCAGTCGATCGCAGCAGTCCACCGTCGCGATTCTTTCGATCGTTTCGAGCGTTGCCTCTCAGCTGTTATTTGTTTGCAGCTTCTTTAAATTTGGCCGTTGTCGGATAGAGTTCTGCGGTGGCTTAGGCGCTGTTATTCTCTTAGCGAAGATTAGGTGTCGTCCCGGAAGGTTTCGGCTGGTTCGGAAGCTGATATGCCGGCTTCGTTTGGGAAACGAGAACGATCATCGATCGCGAGAGAAATTTTTTTCTTTTTTCAATGCCGGGCAAGAGTATCTTTGTGACGTTAACGAGGATTTCACAGGTGATGTACACAAGGTTGGTTTATTCATAGGGTGGTTTCACGTAATCGATTACTACAGCGAGTCTAGAGACAGCAGGAATGAACGATTCTACGACGAAAACTTACTTGATAAATTTCTTTCACGTGAGATTTCAGGCCGAGGAAACTGATGGTAATAATTTCAACTTCAAGAAGCAAGCAGGATTATTAAGAAGTTTATTAATGCTCTGAGTCTGATTTGGAATGAAAGAAAAATTCGTTCTATAAAACGAATATGATATTCACATAAATCTTAAGTTATTCTGAGGAAAACGAAGTACGGGAAAAAAGAAAAAAAAAAAAAACAGAATTAGAATATTCTTTTAAATTTCGTTCAAAAAATTTTAAAAAGTAAATCTGTTAAAAAAAAAGAAATGATAATTAAAAGAGAACTTCTACACTACTTCTACTTTCAAAGAAAGCAATGACATCGTCTTGTCAAAAATTCCACTTAACGTGAGATCGAGATTTAACCTATAATAAGAAACCTATTTATCAGTGATTTTGGATTGGCGTTGGGAGAAACGACGCAGACAACAAGGGCTAGTGAGCTCAGCAGTGTAGCGAGGATCCAACGTAGGTGGTTTTCGTAGCCTGGCAACCTGGGCTAGTTCCAGCCGTAACCACACCCTCGATTGACCAATTTATTACTCATCTAACAACCCGTCGGCTACTGTGCGCCGCAGTGTGTGATTCTGATGAGCCGCGCGGTCGATCCAGCTACCCTGGATCGTCGCAGGCAGCGTTTGCGCTTGGATAACCTACATTTCGATGCTCTCTTTCTCTCCCATTCAATTACCTTCTGATAATCCGCCGGCTGGCTGGATCGATACTCGACTCCAGTCGAATATTTTTCGTTCATCTGGCTCTTCGTTCAACTTTCCAAAAGGTTTCGCAATCGCAAAATACTCCTGCCGAAGAACTGGATTCCTCTCTTCTCTTGTGATCTTCAATCACTTGACTGATCAATCTCGACAACACTTCGAAATCTTCGTCGATCTTCAATTCATTCATGTAAGAATTCATCGAACGAACGAGCTTTGAACGATGATCGTTCCTACGACATCTCGAAAATTTCATTTTGGCAATCAATCTAGGAGAAACCTTCTCCTCCTTGGCGAGACCAATGCAAGAAAATTTCACAAAGACCATCCACGTTGTCATCTTCGAAACTTCATTGCGGCTCAACCGTCTATTTCCCCACGTCTCCTGGCCAATTTCGGAAACTTCGTTCTCTCGAACGAGTGAGGATCTCAGCCAGCCCTGGGGGCATCTTGCGGACGGCTGGCCGGACTGGGCGAAATGGGCGGAGGTACGAGCGCGAGAACTCGCGAGGAAGCCTTAATGATCGAACGCTTCTTCCACGAAGCCGGGGGGATCTGATTCAGAGAGGAGAGGGAGAGGCGCGGGTGGACGGGCGGCCGGCGCGCGCTAAAGTCAGATCTCCAAGGTTTCATAGGTGTGTTGGCTACAAACGGTTGCTAGGCTACCTGCCAGGGAGGCAACCGGTCAATACCTCGCCTCTGCTGCTGGCTTTACCTCCGCATGAGCTAAAACGTCACTAGTGGAGAGAGCTGCTCTCTCTCCACCTGTCCCAACCCCTCTGCCCAACGGCGACCCACCCCGAACCCTGCCGCCACCAGCAGCCAGCACCAGGACGCGTAAACGTCCCCCTACGTCGGTGTCACGCCACCACATCCCGGCCGCGTTTCTCCTGCTCCTACGAGCCACGGCCGCTAACCCCTCATCCGTGTCTATCTCCACTCTACGTTCCCCTATCTCTCCTCCAGCCCTTCTGCATATTTGTTCTTTCTCGTTTCGTTCGTTCTCTTCTTTCTTTTTTTTTTTTTTTTTGTTTGNTTGTTTGTGTTTTTCTTTTTTTTTTTTTTGTTTTTTGTATTCTTGCGACACGCAGAACCAGGAATTTCTGCTTTCAGTGATCTCTTTTTCTCTTTGTCTGCTCTTTTGTTTCTTATTTCGTTGGTTTTTCAGGATTTTTCTTACTGAAAGTTAGTCGTTCGCTAAGTAACTCTCTTGCGCTAGTAACTGATTCACGGACCATAACGAGTGGCCAAGCCGTATGCAATGACTCGTCTCCTCTTCGAATTCATTGGATAGAAATTACTGAGAATTAATAAATTTATTATTTGTTTCGCCTGGGTTATATTTCAATGTAACTTAAAACTGAGAAACTATATTCTCGACGTGCAGAGGTTAACTACCCTATATTTATCTTTCTCTTTGCCGCTCCTTTTAATTCTCTTCTTATTCTGTCGAAAGTACCTTTGGAAAAATTAACAGAACGATATTAAAATTTGTATAAATTCGCACGATTTTTATATCAGGATTTACGTTGGACGTCGAGTTTGGTCATTTTGATTTTCGTTTGACAGTCGTTTTATGACTGCACGTTTTCCTCCGCCACCTTTTTCAAAGGGGTGGCACTGTGGTCGAGTGTACTACGCGTGTCTCCACAAGAAACGAGGCCGTGACTAAATGGAATTAATCCCATGATGAAACGCGTGGAAGTTGATGCGAAGGTGGCTCAGGTGATGTGATCAACGTGTGTTAACGAGGTAGGGTGAGTTTCTGTCGGGGGTCAGTTAAGGTTTGCAAATGAAAATAAAGTCATTCTGCCTTTCGAGGTAATGAACTGAAGCTTTTAATCGTATCTGTCTCAAATGTATTAATCTCTCTAATAATATTTTAACGACAATATTCACAGTTATATCCTCTTCTTATCAGAATTATTTGTTCAAATCATTTGTTCAATCATTTTCCCGACATTTCGATTGATTTTTATTTTTAATTTCTCTGACAATTTTCTGATAACTTAAAATTGGAATAATTTTGTAATTTTTCAGATTTGTAAAAAGTAGGCTGTCCTTGGAATCCGTAAAAAAAAAAAAAGCTGGAGCATTGTATGAAATCATTCGAACCTGGGCACAATACGAAAGAAACTGAATCGATCGTGAGCGTAATTGCAAAAGGGAAAGGATGTCCCTGAAACAACCGCCCTTTTTAAAATTGTATAACGAGAATTGACCAGGATCTAAATATCAGGTTAAAGGCTAACCCTTCAATCGAACGAAACCGAAAGGAAAGTGCAACGGATGATTTTGAAGCTTCGTTAATGATACGGTGACGCAGAAAGCTTATTAAAATTGAGAAGCTCGGGCAGATATGGTTCCGAGAAATGGGGAAGAAAAGTATAACGTAAACAGAGGTACGGATACGAATATACCTGTGTTGGGAGTGTTCGTGCGTTTAAAACTGCGGAGAGATATGCCGTTCGATACACGTGTGTACGTAATAATTAGTATAAAATTGCATAATGCTCGGAACGATTTTTATCGGGGACATTGATCTTGAACGCTCTATTCTGTTTCGTACGTTATGTCTCACCATTTGATCCATTGTCTGTAAAAAAAACTTTGAATTCCGTGCTACGAAATTCTATTTAAATTTTTCCTTTCACCAGACTTTCATTTCGATTCGAGGGGAACTTTCTTTTGTCAATGCAATTTTGTATGACGTAGAATTTACATGTTTTGCAATTAACTAGATTCGAATATATCAAGTTATAAATGTAGTTTCATACGGCTGCAGGAATTTGGTACTATAAATCATGAAATTTGATAGATGTATATTTGTTGTAGACTTGCTAGTATTCACCCGTGTACAATATCTAAAAAAAATCTCTCTCGATCGCCATGATCTCAAAAATAGCAACTTGAAGATCTAAAACACTAATAACCTCCAACTATCGTCAGAAATCGAAGATCGAGCAAAGATCAAAAATCTACAGAAAATCTAAAAGAAAAAAAGAAAAAAAAGAATTCACCTGGAAAGAACAGCGTCGGAGGTCGGTTAATTAATCGTCCATTAGTTTGATCATAAATTAAATCAATTAAATAAAATAATCCATGATCAATTATTATAAAATATCTTCCATACAATCTTAATTTTGTTATTAATATTATTCTTATTAATATAATTCCTATGTGATTAGTCCAATTAATTTCACATCTAACTGACACAAACTTACGTAATTCTTAAAGCTAATGTTCCAAATAAATTATCCGTTATTAAGTGTAAATAAAATTTTTAAAAAAATTCGACGGTCGGCCACCTATAGAAAGGAAACGAAACCGGAAGCACGGCAGTAGCCGGGTCGATTGCTCGGCTCCCCTAGCGCGGCTGCTCCGCAATAAAATTATCTACGGAACGGGCGATATCTCCCTTCGCGCGTACTCGTGTTCACGCGTGTTCCTTTCGTGGCGACCGAGCCAGCCACCTATTTCCGGGAACCGTAGCCAACAGCTCGCCCCTCGCCCCTGTGAAGCCCCAGGGACGAATGAAAGGGGTGCCCTCTCTCCCTCTTTCTCTCTCTCTCTTTCCTTCTCTGTCTCTTGTTCTCCTTACTCTCGCTCTGCACCACCCGCAAACTCGACAACGCACGCTCTCTCGATCGTCAGTGCATCCCCATATGCACACGTCCTCGTGCCAGAGGGATGGATGTTTCTCTCTCTTTCTCTCTCTCTCTCTCTCTCTCTCTCTTTCTCTCTCTCGCACCACGAACACCGCCATTTTTCGACTCGATGACAACGTTACATTCGGACCAAGGCTTCCTTTCCTGCGTTGGCGAAAGGTCGACTCCAATGGACAGGGACACTCCCTCGTCGCACGTTAGGTACAGTGTTTCCTTATGGTTACTTGCGGTTTGCTTCCACGTAGACATTGATGTAGTAGTTGATACTCTGACTCGACGTTGACGATGTTTTTCTTCTTTTTTTTTTTTTTTTTTTTTTTATGGAAACAGAGTGACCTGACCGAGTCTGGCAGCGCGTTCGAATGTGCAGCACCAGAGCGAATGAATTCAGGACTCGAAGGTTCTGTAGGTTTTTCTTTCTATTTTTTTTCTTGGTTGCACAGTGTGTTTTCGAAACTTTTACTAAATTTTGGATTCGAAGCATGAAATTGGATCATACAACGTGGATAATCCGAATTCCAAAGAATTTAGGATTCTTTAGTTTTCAGTGTCGTGAGATGTAGGCTATCGTAGAGTCTCGTTAAACTGAGAGAATTTGACTCAGAGCTGAGACATCTCCTGTTTGTCGAATCTGATCTTGCTCAATAGTTTGTGACTTGTTATCTTAAGAAATTTCCGAAACGATGCTTTCCAAATGTACCAACGTAAGTCAGAAAAACGCAGCTAAGATAGCTAGGATCGAGATAATTCTTCAAACGTCATTTCAAAGTCTCCAAAGCTCTGAACGATCTTCCGATCTTCCGATAAGATCAGCTCGTTAAAATGAGTTTTAGCCGAAATATGAAGAGGCCGCGAGCTAAAGACCTTCTAATGATCCGGCTGAAAGCAATAATGTTTAGCCTAATCTACCACCATTAACAGACTATTACCGACACTTCTTCTAATCAATATAGCTACGCGAAATCTTCTGTTTTCTTCTCGAATTGCTTTCTCTGAGATAGATTCGTACGCTCTTTTATTTTTTGATAGGACAGAATAATACCGATATTACCTACTAAATCGAAACTAAATCGGTCTAACGAAATTAACAAATTTGACTCAATTTTATCGTCAATTCATTTTCATTCGTTTCATTCACTTGCATGGAATGTAAAATGACATCTCAAATTTTAATAATTTAACCTAAATTATTGCAGTTAATTATGATCAATATGACAAGCGTTATAAGAATTTCAGAATTCTCTGAATTTTTATGCAAGATGTAAAGATATACTTAAAAAATGTTCAAAAATATCCGAGATATATGTATATGAAATATTCAAATTAGTACCATATACATATATCATAGTTATACTACAGTATACATGTGAAAACGTTAAAAATTTTCTTCACAACTATATCCATCATCGTCTTGAAGAATGAAATTCTCTCTTCACGACAAATCCTCGGATTGGAACTCGCTCTGTACGATTTTATCGAACATGGAACGTTGGAATTAGATGATGAAAAAAAATGAAGATTTCTCGAACTTTTGTCGTTTAGTCCCAATGTTCGATGAAACGGTGAAAAGAAATCGCACGATAAGCTTTAAAAATCGTACTTGCGCTGGCAGCTGATTGCGGACCATAACGAACGACCGAACCGTATACAATAATTCGTCGCCTTCTTTTCGAACTCGTCGGTATGATAGAATCTATCCACTGGATAGAAATTATTGACAAGTAATAAATTTATCATTTTGCCTGGGCTATACTTAAAATACTTAAATATACTATAATTAAAATACTTAAATATACTTAAATATGCTTAAAACTGAGAAAATTTCGCAATTTTTGTCTCTACGATGTAAAGTCATCTTTGGAAAAAAAAAAAAACAGAAAAAAATCAGCTCGCGACTGTCAAAATTAGAAGCTTCACGCTTGAAACTGAGGATCCAATCGGATCTTCTTTTCGACAAAATCGTTTCGAATTATTATCGTCGACGAACTATTATCGTCGTCGTTGGTACAGTCACGTTCCTCCGCTGCGGGGGAATTGAATTCCCATCCGAGTTTTTCCACGAATCGATCGAAATGCATATTCATAAGGCGAGGTTATACGATACCCTCATCGAGGAGAGAAAGAGAGAGAGAGAGAGAGAGAGAGAGAGCAGACGAACGTTACCCGCAGGCGGAGTCGATTCCCTCGGTTTCAGCCGCGTGTGCACATCCTCGCCGCAGTATCGTCCGCTCATCCGCGTTCACCTGTCTTCCGTTTCAGCTCCGTCTTTCCTCACGCCCTTACGCGGACGAGCGTGAACGCGATCCGCGCCGTGGCGACCATTTAAACGCTCGTACCCGCGTTTCCCAACCGCGTTTCCAACGCGGCTCCCACACGAGCCGACGATTAGACAGACGCGCGCGCGGCTTGCAACTCGATTGCGACACCGCGCGGGCGAACGCGGCGGCCTCTTCCTCGTCCAGCGTATATGGAGATTCTTTTTTTTTTTTCCATCGTTTTAACGTCGAACAATCACTCGTTGTGCTCGTTCTCGCTTTTCTATTATTAAGTAGGCAGCCGCGAGAGTAAACAGCTCGGTATTGTGATTTACAAATGGGAGAGGAGTTTCTTTGGAAACTCGCGGTCGTCGGGGTTACGCGGGAGTGTAACCGGGATTTCGTGGTCAACCGACTGAGGTGATTCCACGTGTACGTGTTAAAAAATATGTATATCGAGAGGAAAGAGCAAAATTTCACGAGGAAATTTCCCTAATTCCTGGAATTAGAATTGACAATAAGTGAAAAAACGTGGAATAAAATTTTTTTTTTTTCGTTCGAGGCGTCGTTTTTTTGAACTCCAGCTTCTCTCGAGAATGGAGAATGGGGAAATTTTGTTCCACGTTTTTTAAATTTTTATTTTCGCATTTATTAGAATTAGCTTCAAATTCAAGCGTGCACGACAAATTTTCAGGCTTCATCTTCTCGAGAACGGAGGCTTTAATCAACAAAGCTTTATTCTTTCCTTTCGACACATTTTTACGTGTAGAATCATTTCCCAATCGGTTAATCGCAGGACACCCTGTATATATATGTAAGTCATTCGAGCGTTTAACGCGCGATTATGATATCAAATTTGATTTAATATTAGCAGTGCGTTTCTTTTTCTATGTAGACGGAAGCATATATTTCTGTCAGCAAATATTGATCCATGTTAATTTGATAATTCATATCGGCTCACTATTAGTTTGTATAGTCTACATTTTGATACTGCCTCCGAATGCTTTCAGTTTTTTAAATTATCCCAGCACACACCTATGTAACAAGTTTGCATATTCGCAAAAAGTCTTGCCTCGTTTACTTTTTCGTTAACAAGACGAAACTATCGACATTCTTACAAATCTAACCTAAACCCTTATAGATCTTTTTGCCATCAACTTTCTTCGTTCAGAGAAGATTTGTATAAACGGTGGAGTTTCCGGGGAGTTATAACTTCCAGTAACACATAGCAGATCAATATACCAACCAGCTGCTCCTCGACATCATCAAACCTAAATCACTCAAAATCACACTTCTCTGTGTTTGCACTCTTTGAACTCTCAGCGCTAAGGTAAAAGTTGTGGTGGAAGAGAAAAGAGAAAAGGAAAAGGAAAAACGCCAGAGGTACACGTCCAATTAAGGAATGATTGTTCTGTGGAAGAAGCGTTCTACCTCACGGTAGAAACGGAGTCCAGCAGAGAGAACGAACGAACGAACGAACGAACGAACGAACAAACGAACGAACGAACGAACAGGTAACGCGCGCTACGTTGCATTGAATGTTAATTAATGAGAATCGCGATCGACGTGCGCGTTTCGGAAGAAATCGAGAATATAGAAAGTAAATTCCCGGCTGGGGAATCGACGCCGCGCCGCTGGGAACTATAGCGAACTTAGATCGTCCGCGAAGCCAGAAGCCCGGAGGAAAACTTTGTCTTTTGTCAGTGGCGTTTCGAGTTCAACGTTCTCCTTGGATGCTATCACGCGATCCGGCCGTCATCGTTTCTCCCTCGACTTTGAAGCGAAAAACCAAACCCGATAGCCACTTCATAATTTATGCCCCGGTATAGCTCTCCCGTTTCCATTTTCACGCTCTGCACGACGCTCTGCCGAGCTGCGGAGTAGTACCAGTTTCTCCGTTTGGTACGTGCGACTGTACGTGACCACCGATTGTGTGAATCGAACGTAGCGTACACTTTTCTTTTTCTTTCAGATGCTCCTAGTTTTTTTTTTATTTTTTTTTTTCTTTCTTTCTTTTCTGAGGTTTGACGCTGAAACTGCTGAAAGTTTCTGGCGCACCACAATTGGATAGTAGCGTTCTTTGAAATTACTAGCAAGATTTTTCACTTAGCGGTGTCTTTAGAAATGTACGTTAGAATGGTTAATGTTTTCAGAAATTACGAATTTTATAATAAATTTAGTTGCAGATGAGAGAAGAAGATTCTCTTTCCTTCGATGAATTTTCTTATTATTGAAAGGAATTTCTCGAAATCCATTGAAAGTTAAGATAGTATTTTTAAAACATATATTAAAGGAATATACATTTGTCTGTTTAATTATTTGTAATAGAAATACATTTTTCTAGTCTCGTTATAAATGAAATATATACGCCAGTTTGCAAAGTAAGCCAGAATATTAAATAAATTAACTGACAGTCCTTCAACCACTTGCGCTGGCAACTGATTGCGGACCATAACGAGTGACCAAACCATTGTACAATAATTCGTCGCTTTCCTCTTCTTTTGAACTCGCCGGCACGATATCACTGGATAGAAATTAGTGAAAAGTAACAAATTTATTATTTATACTTAAATATACTTTATTATTTACACTTAAATATACTAATTTTGAAACAAAAAATGCTCAACACGCGCAACACGTCGTTCCAGCGCAAAAATGCAACACAGAAGATATAAAAAAAAAGAGTTGAAGCTACAAACATTCGATACAAAATAACTTTTCACTTCCTTCATACTCCTTCACTTTCCAAACGACCAGAATATTAAAACCAAGAGAAGAGAATAGAAGAGAAGAGAAGAGGAGAGGAGGAGGAGGGAGAAAAAAAGAGACGCAAATTGCTGAAGTTATTCTTACGTCATCGCTTATGCAGAGCTAACGAGCCTATAACTCAATCCAACGTCAGAATAAAGTACACACGGGTCGCTGTCAAGTCGATGTAGAGGGCGAGAGAGCAAGCGGCGCGAGGGGTAGGGAAGGGCGCGATTTCCATAGCAATCTCGAATCGCTTCTCAGCGAACGCACGAATGCATTAAGCCGAGTCCCGAGGAGAGTGGTTATCTCGCCGGCGAGAATTGATCAAGATTAGAATTCCCCACATCCGGAAGCGTTTCTTATAAAGTTTCCCTTTTCCTTCATCTTCCGCGGCCGCCTCTGGCTCGCTCTGGCGGCCTCTCCGCTCCTCTTCGCGCTCGCCACCGCAACGTCTTTTCTTTCAATCTTTTCGCCGGTGCCGCGTTGTTCTAACCGTCGTTGAAACATGCACCTGCGGATATACGCGGGTTCACTGCGGTGTGCACGAAACGCGATTAAACCGGCGCGATGCTTCCAGAGCGGAGCAACGGCGGTGTGTCCGCGCGGCAGGGAATCGCAATTAATGCGAGTGCAATTCGAGCGGTGAATCTTGCTCTTAGAATCTAGCACTGCCACGCACGTCGAGAATTTTTTCGTCCCAAACATTCTCTCAGCTTCGAGTATATTTAAATGTGATCCAGGCGAAACAAATGTTCGAGTTCGTTAGTTCTTAATCATTCCTAATCCGGTGGTATCACACCGACGAGTTCGAAAGAAAGAGAAAGCGACGAATTACGACGTATACGTATTACGGTCACTCGTTATGGTCCGCGAACCAGTTGCCAGCGCCAAGGGGTTAATTTTGGCAGATTGTTCGCGCGAATTGAATTTGAAGGAAATTTTCGACTTTGCAAAAACAAAAAGAAAAAACAAAAACCGTACGAATGACGCCTCGAACTGTGTTCGTTGCACAACTTTCGCCGGCTTCCTTAATTGTTCTTGCCGTCGAAAGTAAAGGCAAATGAATATTTGAACAGTGGCGCAGTCCGATAAAGAGGCAGCGTTCCATTTTGTTTTACCATCGAACGTTTACGAAGAACGAATAAAGGAACATCCATCCAGAAAAGAAGCTCTCAGCCTTCGACAGACGCTTTACAGTGACTCACTTGTAACAGACTTTCCCGTTACTCATTCGCGTCCAGCGAATTCATCATCCGGTATCACCTTCATTACACGACTCTCTCTTATCGCGTCTCTCTATCCATCTTCGCGCCGATTCTTTTGTTCCGACCGGCGAATTGGAAATTAAGAAAAGAGGAACGAGAGACGAAACGCAAGACAAGCGAGGTAACATTATCCAACTGTGAAGAAACGAGCGATGATCGAAGCGCAGAATTTGTTCCACCGAGGGAATGAAAATGTGAGAAATGGGAAGAATTTCGAATCTCTAGAAACACTTTTTTGCCTACATGTCAAAATTCTTTAAGTGAAAAATGCTAGAAATTTGTCGATTTCTGGTGGTTGATTCGTGGCGGATCGACATAAATTTTACACCCTCGTCGAGGTATTTGAAATATTTTGTAACATCGTTACTTTGCTTTTTCTTGGTTGAGTTTCAAGGGCTTGTTTCACTAAGTGTATTACATATTGAGCACATTTCACTGGAATTTTGCAGTAAACCGTAACGTAAAATATTCACGAGCTAAATAAGATACGAAGAAGCTTGTTTAGAGAATAGATGCACCGACGAAAGGTTCGAAGAATTGGATAAATTTCTTTTCTACATATTCTATATAACAAAATATAACCTATAGCAAAATATATAATAAAATGATAGAATTTTATTATTCTATAATAAAAAAAATAGTTTGTAATAATAAAATAAAAAATATAATAAAAAAATATAATAGAATAATAAAATTATATTTCAGAATTATCTTATAAAATGTAATTTTATTATTCTATAATGAAAAAATATAATTTTATTATTCTACCGATAAATATCAATCATTTACGCTTAAATAATAACGATGTAAAAGAGATATTTTATAATTAGGCCAAATTACACGAATGACACTCGTAATCCATCGTACAATTTAAATCCCGAAAGAAATGAATTAACCAGAAAATATTAAGAAATCATCACAATACCACACTTCTTTTATCGGATAGATAGTTTCATTTTCAAACGTGATCGATTATCGTGAACAAATCGATCGTTTTCTTTCTTTTTTTTTTTTTTTCTTTTTCAAACGTGAACAGATATCCGAGGATTTGCACGCGACAACGCTGTCGCAGCACGGTGAATATCTTCCGTGCAGGAGTTATGCTTCTCGTTTATCAACTTGCCTTTTGTGATACGCGATCTGCTATATTTGCGCCGGTGTCATCGAAGCAAATTGTCGCTGGTATAATACGAGAACCATTCTGAGAAAACGGATGCGGCGCTAGTATTTCCGAGCCACGTGTAACACGCAACGCGACCGTTCGAAAAAATCGCCTAACCTCGCAGAAATTCCTCTAGACTTTACCGCAGATTCACCATCTTTCCATCTGTCACATTCGTTCCACGATCCACGTTCGTTAATCGTTTTCATCCTCGTGGTTTTCGAGATATTCCTTCTTTAATTATTAGAAATTTAAGCTTTTTTATTTTTTTTTTTTTTTTTATTTAGAGAATACGAGTTCTCGTTGGTAAAAGTAATTGATAATTTTAATCCCTGAGATATGTTAAAGATTATTTTCTGAATGATCGGTAAATTAAATTTCAATTATTTCAATTTTTAGTAAATAGTATATAATTTAGAAAAAAAAGGAAAGAGTGCAGCCTTCCTTTGGAAGTGAATAAAGGGAAGAAAAATTGTCACACTGACGAAAGGAAACATTCTATTATAAAATTAAACAACTTTAATTAATTTGTCCTCTGAAAGGAAAAATCTTTCGAACAATTATATCCGTGAGTTGAATTATTCAATAGGGAAACTTACTTTTTCACTGAACTCTCAACAATATAAAACGTTCAAGACGAAATCTTTCAATAAATACTTTTAAACCTAAATCAAAATTTCGTTTAAATATTCAGCCGATTGAAACGAATTTTATTGAAACTCGAATTGCGCGCGGAAATTTATGGGAATTAAATTTCCAGATTCGGAGAAACGAAATTCGTCTGACACGAAATTATTAAAACGTGGGGCACAGGCAATTTGTACCAAGAG
Source organism: Frieseomelitta varia (assembly GCF_011392965.1). Lineage (NCBI taxonomy): Eukaryota > Metazoa > Arthropoda > Insecta > Hymenoptera > Apidae > Frieseomelitta > Frieseomelitta varia. The sequence continues at coordinate 224,473 of NW_025110694.1, forward strand.
TTAAAACACACGCTCGTTTAAATGAAAATAAAACAAGGCATTCGGCGTTGGTAATTGAAGCTTGACTTGATAATCATCGATTAAAAACTGGTTCCTGTCAAGGTGACAGCCAAAAAACGTGACTTTGTGTGGCAACGCCGATGAAAAATTACACGGCCACGAGCAGACGACGAACAGATGCGAGACGCGTGCAACATCTCGCGTTTGTATCGGCGACGTACGCTTTCGCCAATAATTCAATGCTATTTACAACAATTTGCAATGTTTCATGTCCGGTTATCATTGCATATTAAATTGATCACATTGTAACCATCCGCCGGCGAATATAATTGGACGATACGAAGTGGTAATTACACGGGCGTCGTTTATTATCTCGCAACATTTATTACTGCCGGTTAATTTCTGTAAAGGTGCGACCAAGCAAATGAGAATTATTTTAATTGAACCGTCTGCCCCGGCGTCATTCGTTTCTGCGACTCGTCGCGATTTCTCATTCAAGATATTTCGTTTGAAACTCGATGGTGCTTACAATTATCGAGTAAAACAGTTGTTTAACATAATTGAACTTTTTCTTCATCTTTAAACTTAATAAACTCTATTTATTAAAATGTGATTCTCTGCTTAAGATTCAGGAGCTATATTGGCGCAAAAACATGATACTGCAAAATATGATACAATTATCACATAATAGATAGGTATTTAAATCAAGTGAACTTCTATTGATTGAATCCACTTATTCTCCTGGAAACTTCTAAAAGATATTTGCACACATCTTGATTTAATTTCCAATAGAGTGTTCTTGTTAAACTTTATCTTCACAGTGGCAAATGAGAATTATGTTAATTGAACCGTCTACCCCGGCGTCATTCGTTTGTGCGACTCGTCGCGATTTCTCATTCAAGATATTTCGTTTGAAACTCGATGGGGCTTACAATTATCGAATAAAACAGTTGTTTAACATAATTGAAATTTTTCTTCATCTTTAAACTTAATAAACTCTACTTATTAAAATGTGATTCTCTGCTTAAGATTTAAGAGTTAGATTAGTGGTGCAAAAACATGATACTGCAAAATATGATACAATTATCACATAATAGATAGGTATTTAAATCAAGTGAACTTCTACTGATTGAATCCACTTATTCTCCTGAAAAACTTCTAAAAGATATTTGCACACATCTTGATTTAATTTCCAATAGAGTGTTCTTGTTAAACTTTATCTTCACAGTGGCAAATTTTTAATTATCAACGAATGACATGGGAATCTAATACACTTGGATTTAATTAACACAATGACGTGCAAATAATTTACGTAGCTACGAAATAATTATTAAACTGTTATCTTTTTAACAACGTTCCGAATGAATGAAGTTTTATTGCATTTTCCAAAGAGAACTGTCGCCGTGTCATTCATCCAGCGAGATACAAGATAAAAATTCCCTATCATCACGATCTCAATATCGCAACACACGCGTGCTTATCCAGCAGATTCGCACACAGACCAAAGTGTGAAGCATGAAAAATGCAAAGCATCGAAATAAAGGTATCCTGTTCTTCTTAATGCACTATAATTCTCCGTGCGGATAATTAAAGGGATCGGAGGAAGGGGGCCGGGGGGGGGGGGCAGAGGAGAAAGAAAACCCTCCGCAAACACCTTCGAAGGCGTCGAGGACAGAAAGGATGATGCGACGATCACGTGCAAAACTATATATAATATTTACGATGCACGCCGATCCCTTTTCTCTTGCAATTTTAAACTCTACCCAATTTTAATTTACCGTCAATCGATAGATACGTATATTCACATTTGTATTTTAAACTAAAGATACATTTCTCTTACTGGATATGCTAGCAATAATCCCCAAATCAATCTCTTTCAATGACTTTTTATTAACAATAGCAATTCATCGACGACGTTTCTCTCAATAAATTTGCTTCCTTCCATTCCTCATCTTTTAGAAGTCACCTTTCAAGTGCCTCTATAAAATCATTACAACTTTTCAACGAAATTTCAATTCTCTCCCTCTCTCTGTGAAAATATCCATCCTGTTTATTTTTCCCTCGAGCGAGTGTATTTATTAATAAAGTTAATGAAACTCGATTTACAGGAACATGAAGCAAGGCACGCGGAACGCAAACTCCGCGTAAAGCGAGAGCAAAGAGAGCTCTGTTTCTCTCTCTCTCTCTCTCTCTCGGTTTTTTTCGCTACTCATCAAGCACGAACCGAGCCAATGGCGCACGGGAATTAAAATGCATATGTATTCGATCGTTCTAGGCCGGCTGATACGGTCCCGAGATCGAATAAATAAGCACGCCGCATTATGCGCTGGATGACCCTTGATTACTGACCTCCTCACCTCGTGTACCCGGCCACGCGTGAATTATTCATCGTCTTCGGTCGCGCATCCTAAAAACTCATCACCTGGCCCGAAAACTTGTCCTCTCGCGGCGGCTTAATAAATATACCGAGGAATGACGATGCCGTTTCCTTTACGATCATCGGAAACGGCGAATCTGCATGCGTCGTATTGTTCATCGCGACGCGCTCGAGACTATCAGTTTATTTTCGTTTCCTCTCCAACTTCTATCGGACGCTTTTTCTACCTTGGAGAACGGATGAACGTCGCTATTGGACAATTTCGGAATTTGACGGTGGTTCGGGAGTTTAAGTATTAAGTTAAGGGCGATAAGATATTCGAATTTTAAGAGTTTGTTTGTATTTTTTTTTTTTGTTAGTATGATAGATTTCATCAATAGATTTTTAGATGATCGTTCGAGGATGAAACAATCTGATGTAATTTTGGAATTTTCTAAAGACAAAAGTTTCAGACGTGAAACTTTGAATTTATCGTTTGCTGTATAACAAATTCCGAGTCTCCACGTTTGAAGTCGATGGTTATTTCCGTTTTGAGGATAACAGTGACATCGATTCTGTCTGAGTAATTAACAACGAGGTTACTATTAAATTTTGTGACGTGCACTGTATTTTGAATATATTTGCGCACGCTGCTCCGAATTTTTTAATTACGCACGCATGAAAGCCAACAATCTGATTAACAGTAATCAGTCAAAAATTGTTAAATTCTAATTCTTTGAACAACTATGTATGATTTAGAACTTTTAATTTCAAATTTTCGTGTATTTATGATTGGAAAAATTAAATTGAAATTTAAATAAATTCACAAAGACATGCAAATATCAATTCAGCAGAACTATGCTTCGAGAAACTACAAAAACTGTTTCTTTGTGCGATGATTACTTCTTCAATGGTAAATTTACTTGCTACTAGTACAATAAGTTGATATTGCTGGATTGATGATAATTTTAATTCTACAAAGATCAAGATTTTAGACAATACGACTATGAATCTTAATGTTACGATGAAATTGGTATAACATTTCGTTTTATTTTCTTTTATTTCTGTTAAATGATAAACATTTGTAAAAAATGTAAAATGTCGCTTTTATGTTTGTTATCACCATGTCTAATATTACATCGGGAAACTTTACTGTAGTTGAAGACAATTTGAATGCTTAAGAAGCCTCAAAGCCTTACATCGCTACATTGTTGCAAATATTACTCTGTACCTGTAAGACTTCGCTTTAAGCATCTCTTTACAAACTCTAAACGATTCATTCTACATTTGCTCAATTATTTCATTCACTCGTTTCTTTCCAAATTTCTATCAACAACGAGTAACATTCATACTTTGTCAATTACGTACTCTGACTGTCTATAACTGTTTACTTCTCTCGTCGACTATTTTACTTCTTTACCTAATGTTTAATTTAAATATTTAAAAAAATTTGATATGTGTATACTTAAACGCGAAATTTATACACAATATTTTCTGAAAATTGTCTCTTGCATTACGTTACGTTCGTGCCACTTTTGTGCTACGCATGTCGAAAATGTTTTGCAACATTTGCTCAGTTTTAAGTATATTGAAATGTAACCCAGTGACAAGTTTGTTACTTCTCAATAATTTCTATCACACCGACGAGTTTAAAAGAAGAAGACAGCGACGAATTATCGTACAGTCACTCGTTATGGTCCGCGAGCGCAGTTGCCAGCGCGAGGGGTTAAAATATATCTCCCTTCCAGAAACGAACAAAAAAAAAAATTGCAAACTTAAAAAATTCTTACAAACGAAATCTAACGTGACTCAAATTGCAAGTTAATTGTAACCTCTTCGCCGTGGAACCTATTCGGATATTCAAAGTATCCGGGGAATTTTCACGCGGCGAACGAAAGCCCGCAGATGCATTTCCCGTGCAGATGTACCAACACGTCCGTGGAGATACGCGCGCATTTACCTTTACACACAGACATGAAACGGCGTGTGTAGGTCCACCTGAGCGAAGCAGACGAGCGAGTGAGCACGGAGGAGAAGGTGTCTCACATGGGTGCCTCTGTTCCCTGCAACACGAGTCCCACAGATGGGGGAGACATCCGGGCAGCTGACGTTCAAATGAAACTGACTGACTGACTTCGGCTTAACCGACTCCACATCCTCCTTCGATTAAGGAGAACTACGTCCGGGAGAGGAACGTTGGAGAACGGAGGATGGAACGCGTTTATATATCCCGTCGAATTGTTTTCCCTGCCGACACGTCGTGGCGAGCGCCTTTTTAGCCAGCCAGTCCCTCTTCTTCTTCATCGGCGCAGACGTCGATCCTCTTTGTTTCCGTTTTCTTCCGTCGAGGGAACTTCCAAGAGCGGGACAAAGATAAAACTGCGCCATTTTTCTCACAGAACAACAATGTTCCCTCTGGAAACTTCTTCACCACTTTCTTTCTCTCGCCCACCCGTTTCCATTCGAATTTATTCGTTCGTTGCTTTACCGACGCGCTTCACCGAACCGAATGTTACACTTTCGACAACTTCTGTACGACTGAGGGGCATAAATATTCGAGGAACTTGTTCGATCCTGTCTGCCTCGAGGCTGAGCGATATTTACATTTTCCTTCTTGCGTTTCTGTGAAATTTTCTGCTTCTCGGTAAATGATATTCAACAATGCTACACGTGTTATCCATGCCCAAGGATACCGATGTAATAATCCACGCGTTCTCTCTAGTTTAACAACAACGCACAACGTGGAGGAAATATAGAGTGTGCTATTTCTTTTCCACCTACTACGACTATTTTATATTCACTAGGAGAGCGAAAAATTTGTCTCGTTTCCAAATTACCTCGGCGGTCAATTTTTAAGAAGAATATCCAAAGAGACTGGATCTGGTGTTTTTTCTTTTTTTTTTTTTTTCTTCTTTCAATTAAGCAGAGAATAGAGAGGAATTTAAACGTGTCAGGGCGTGAGAAGAGCATTGAAAGTGAATCGTGAGAAGTAAGCGTGACGGAATTATGGAAATATTACGGTTCTTCGGTTACTTCTGTCCGCGTGATGTGCGTTATACAATATTCATACGATACTGCGTTATACGCTGCTTCTTTCCTTCGAACGTCCGTGCGACACGAGACCGAGAGTTTAAACTGTCATCGCCCTCGGCTGATTTATCGGCGAAAAGAGTTTTCATCGATCCCCTAATAAATTTTTTAAAATACAGCAGCCCACGAGAAAGTATTCGAACGCTTGCAAAATGAAACTGGACAACGTAAAAATAAGACGTTCAAAATCTGATACCTTGTGAGAATATGGATAATACTATGAAACAGAAAAAATTGTTTCATCTGTGAAATATTTTTCCTACAAAGGCGTGAAGATTTGCAGTTTGAGGCCTAATTGCATTGGTAAAATTTCAAATCAATTTAAAAAATAAAAACGCAACCATTTACACAGTTATACATTACATTAGTATGTACAACGAAGCATTACATGTTTAATGCTTGTTTTACACGTACGTGCATAATGTACGATACAGAATACATAACTGTAATAAAAGTCTTCTTCCATGGGATTCGAATATTTTTCGTGAGCCATTGTACGCTGATATCAACGTGATTCGATAAGGTATCGCGTGATATACGCAGATGCCACGCAATAACTTGGCTCGCATTAATTCAGTTGTTACAAGTCCTCCTGTCATAGGACGATTAGCGAAAGATGATCGAGAGTACGTGCTTCTATAGATCGACCATCGATGATTATTTTACCATTGTCAACAGTATTTTTATCTTGTCATCTACTCTCTTCGGTTTCAGTCGATATCCTGTGCCATGAGTGATATAAAAGATCGTTAAGAATTAATTAGACGAATAAAGGAATTTCTTATCAGACAGAGTCTGATGGGATCAACGAAATGGTGAAATATTGAACAGAAATTACGTTGTTTCTGTCGTTTCTTTGGGAAGATGTTAGTTTTAGGTGTTAACTAGTCTGCTATATTTCTGGATTTTGTTCGCAATTATACTAAACCAATTGTACTAAATACCAAATCCTCTTAAAGAAATTTTTCTAACATCTTCATGGGTGTTACTTGAAATTTCTTAATCGTCATAATCACGCTAGTCAAAATTATTCCAAGTAAATGGATTAATCGCTTCAGAACCTCCTTGAAATTATGCCAATATTTCCATATTAATATATTACTATTACTATTAATATTAATATTCCACATTTATATATTACTATTACTATTAATATTAATATTCCATGTTTATATATTTATTTATATAAACATTAATCCATATTTATAGAATATTAATATTCCATATATCAACATTAAACCAACTCTAACCGTCTTGTTAATCTCAACAGAGTTCTTCGAAACACTTTATTTCTCCAATTTAAATTTGTAGTGCGACGAAGGAATAAAATACCTCATTGCCAACGTCAAATTCAACTTCAAAACGATCAAACTCAAATACAAATATACATACACGTACATATATATACGTAAATTCTACCGAGCGTGTGCATTTCTCTATTCAACCGTCTGGTTCGTCGTATTCAGCCGACTGTTCGTCAATATCGCAAACTAGACGAAGCCGAAACTAGAGTCGAGACCGATCCTCGGGCACCGTTGTTCACGGTGACCAATTCCAACGTACTTACACCGGGTTTTCGCAGGATGCAGAGTAGAACGAGATGGAACGCGGCATTTGCTCGATGCGTACGAGTAGCAAGACGAGAGAGAGAGAGAGAGAGAGAGAGAGAGCAAAGAGAACGAAAAAAAAAGAAGAAAAGAAAGAAGAGGTTGGAAAAAAGGAGGAGATAGCGTATATAACCCCAGGGACGGACGGGGAGTAGCCCGTGAAACGACGAGGAGGGCCGGACAGAAGGCCTTCGATAAAGGGTACTGCACGAGGGACAGAGAGAACGAGAACAGAAGAGACAACTGGAGAACGAGGGAGGGAACGGATAAGAGGAAGCGTGGGCACTCAGGTGTGACTCTCCCGCGGGTTCTCCTGCCTCTCCTTGCCAGCAGCAACAGATACGCGGACCTTGGTCTCCCCGTGTACCTCCGGAAGTGCTCTTTATCTCTGTCGGTCTGTCCCCTCGCCCGTACCAACGTGCGTGCGTGTACGTGAGTGCGTGGCACCAGTCTCGCTCCTCTCTTTATCCCTCTCTCTCTCTCTCTCTTTCTCTCTTCCTCTGCTACAGACTACGACGTGGCCTGCAACGGCTGCGTTTCCCTGCCTGATTAACCGAAATTTCGATTGCACGAATCGTATCGACCAAACGGTGAATTCCTAACGGCGACGGTGGTGAATATTCTCTTTTTTTTTTCTCTCTCTCTCTCTTCCCCCCTCGGTGAGATCGGGGGGGCTGAATTTTGGGGAGGTTTGCGGAGGTTTGACGAAGAGGAGGGTTAGGGTCGAACGTTAGGGTTAGGCGAGTTTGGCGATTGAAACCGGATCGAGTAGTTTTGTGGGAAGTTTTGCGGGATTCTTGGTTCTTTAGATGTAGGGCACAGACCTATTGCTTGTAATAACAAATTCGATGCGAGACTGAAGAATTGAAGGTCAAATAGAAATTCTTTCCATCCACTAGAAATTATTCTTGAGTATTCTGTGCATTCTGTGAACTTTTAATTTCCCAAACATGCATTCCAGAAAGTGATTAATGTTATTTATATTTATCTGTCTTCTAGTCATTTGCACCATTTGATTTCTGCAACAGCAATAAATTTGAAATTCCTAGAGCCTCTAATAAAATTACGTTCTAATCTAAAAATTTCGAGCAAACTGTGATCGAAGTTGGATTACAAAACAAATGTGTAATTAAGAAAAATAATGTTAAATAAAGCGTTGGTACTCTGAGAGATGTTTGGAGATTACGTAATATTCAAAGAACATAGAGTCGTCGGTTGCTATACTAACGTATAGACAGACAATGAACGTGTGTACCACCTGCTATACACGCTGGCCTCTAACTGTTCGATTCTCAACTCTGCACGAAGCAATTTCCTTTCGCAGTGCTGAAAAATGGGAATGTTAATTTTTCATTGAACGCTCGACCCAATACCTTCTAACATTTCTATCCTCGCCACCAGCGATCCGAATCTAGTCAAAAGAGTAACAAAATCCGGTCAAATTGTCTTCAGACATGGACATCTCTGATGTGTAAAATATTATAATAGAACATTCGTTTCAGAATTACTTTTGAATTTTGCACAATTGAACAAATTGCAGAATTATTAATATCTACGTATATAAACATATAATGTCGATCAAATAATTTCAATTACGACGCGAAATTATAAAATTACAGAGAAGAGATATTGTTAGCTAATAAATTCTTAAATCCTCTCGCATGGAGGATATTACTTCCATATATATAATTTCATATCGTAGCATTCTAAAGTTATCACAGTTTCAAAAATTTTAACGCACCTCCGAGGTTAAATTTTATAATTTAATTCGAGTGACATGACCTTATCCCATCCGAGCCTATCATGAATCTAGAACACGTCTCGTGACAAAGTTGATGCATGAAAAATTAGAGCACACAGCTAAGGTCAGCTCTTTTGCCAAAACTGATCAAAACGTAGAATCACTTCTAGCGAAACTGACACGTTAAAAACGGAAAGCAGAATTAACAGAGAAATCCTCGTGCTATGACCGACCGACGTTGAAACGATTTTGTGGAAAGGGGGCGTCGTTGCGAAATGAAAGAAAATCTTGCTTTCGAGCAGCTTGGCTTAGCCTTGCGTGTAAACAAATGCTGGAAATGCGTCTAATCGTGTAACAGCCGATCATTCCGTTGTTCGTACGCCGCTCGTTACCTTTCGAAGACGCATCGGATTCATCGCTATGTAATACGTAATGCGAATTTCACCGAGTTTCGTGTCCCCCTTGCGCCCCGGTTTTCTTCTTGCTCGAGACTGCGACGCGACGCGTCGTGCATCGGAAGCAGTATCAATCGACCAGCCATTCATTTCCTTCGGAGATTTTCATTCGACAGAGTGTTCGACGTCTTGCGGTATTTTTTCTTTTTTCTGTGAACGCTTGTTTCGCTTATTTAGACAGATTTCTTTCGGAAACACTTCTTAAATGTCGTTCGCCAAAAAAAATCCTAACACTATCTTCAAAGTACGATATTTGATATCTTGCTTCAGCAAATTGCTCGTCTGTATTTAAATTAAACAAGTGCACACTGCTTGTCTACATTCGGATTAAATAATATTTCATTTCAACTCTTTTACGATCGAAAATTCCTGCGCAACTGTTCGAGTTCATATTTCAACTCTACCAAGGTAAGAATAAATAAAGTAGAGAATGCAAACAACACTAGAGCTACCAAAGTGGTCAAAAAATGACTGGTTTAGAATTTTTATTAGAAATTGGATAAACGGTGTATTTTAGAGCTTCGAATAATTTCATCGTGAAACATATAAATAAAAGCTTGTGCGATTTATCGTATCACGAAGCTTTTCTATCTTGTTTTATTTTAATATTTCCCGATAGAAGCTTGACGCTTTAGTCATCGGTAGTTTTCTAGCGATGATAAAGAATGTGAAAGAGGAATTTATCTAAAAATTTAACGATTACGATCGAAGTTAAACAAGTTATGACGGAACTAATAAATTATTTACGTTTCACAGGGAGTAGAGAAAAGTGAAAACAGCACCAGAGAAACGAAAGAGTCACGGAGATGGAATGGAACGAGGGAATGGGCTGGTGGGGCTTAATCGGATGAAGAGACCGACAAACTGGACGTCCTCTTCAGCTTTAGAAGCATCGACGTATGTGGCAACTAATTTCGTTACTTAAGTTATACCGTGTCCAATACTAGAAACGATCAGCCTCGTGCCAGACGGATATCATCGTTGAGGTAACAGCTAGCTTTTCCAAACGTATACATGTTTTCGAGTAATCCAAATTACTGTGGACCTAGATGAACCTAAGATAAAAGGAAGTACAATAATAATAATGTACAATACACGAAGACCGAGCTAGCTCGTACGAACAATCTTATAAATAAACTGAAATCACGCCAATCCGAAATTACTCAACTATTGAAATACATTGTACTTCTTGAAAAAAGAACTCGCAGAACAAAGGCGACTTGAAAGTAACTCAATTAATTCAAGTTTCCAAAAGAAAAAAGAAAAAGAAAAAGAGAAAGAAAAATAACCAGAATGTCGAATGAACTGAGACGAAAAAAAAAAAAGAAGATTGTAAATTGTAAATTACACGAAAATCCAATTGCTTCCCAGACAAAACATCTGTTGAGTACCGTGCGCAGAAACGATCGTGATCTCGATTTGGCATCTCGACGGTTTCCAAGGCTTTCGAGCAGCAATCGAGTTGGCGATGAATTAAGAAGCGGCGAGGAAAGGACGTGCGGCATAATCGCGGGAAGCGGGGCGTGTTTTTTTCTTTTCTTTTTTCTTTCTTCTCTCTGTCGACGGCGAGAAGGGGGATACACTCTCGAGTAACTCTCTTTTTCCATTGCGGAGAGGAGAGAGGAAGCACGGAGGACGGGGCAAGAGAACAGAGACGAGAAGAGATGCCCGGAGAGGCAATGCTAATTCCTAGCTTGGGAGTTGGGAGGCTCGGAGAGGTTTCCCACCTTCTACGGTTTCCCTCTTCTAGACAGCACGACGGCCACTCGTCTGTCAACCGTTGGGGATGATAATGATTTCGTTTGCAACACTCGTCCCTCGTGACGTGAGTCCGACGATCAGCTGATCTTTGAATTAACGGCTCTAAACTCGGTTTTTTTTTTTTTTTTTTTTTTTTTTTTTTTGAGGAAGAGCCGAAATTTTTACAAGGGGGGAAAAGAAGGACGTGTCAACAACGATGAAACTCGAATGTTTTATGTTTTACTGTCGTTCGACGTATTTTTAATAATTTTCTCTTGGAGCACTCTCTATTTTTTCCAGCGAAATTCTTCGAACGAAATTTTTCTGGGAAATGAGAATGTCAGAATTGTAACTTTGATTTTTTAAATAAATAAAATGTACGTTGATAAAATTTTCTGTTACTATAAAAGATAACATTATACTTTAATATATATTTTAAATTATAATATATACTTTATACTTTATGTTATGCTTTAATATATATTTTATCTCACTTTCTGTTACTATAAAAGATAACATTGTACATTATAATATATATTTTAAATTATAATATATACTTTATGTTATACTTTAATATATATTTTATCTCACTTCAATTGAGATCTCGCATCCAAGTCGATATATATTCGTTGTATATTGCACAGATACGTGTTAAATAAAATATTATTCAAGTAAAGTAAAAAATTCAAGTAACTATTATTTGAAATAGATACTTGAATGTATTTTAAAATTTATCGTGAAGAAAGTGAATCGAAACAACTTTACTCTCAGACAAATTAATCTTCTACCACCATGTAAAATTTGTGAACAAGGAATTATTATAAAATACACGTTGCATAATATCAGAAAAAAATATCTCTTTACCTGTCTTTCAAGTTAAATAAAATAAAATTGAAGAACGATTAAAATTTCAAGTTTAAAGTTTCAGGTTAAAAATTAAAGAACGACTGAAATGACAAAAGTAAAGTAAAATTTTAAGAATAAAATCTTTATTCTGCGATAGAGAGAGATTGAAATATATTTGTTCCTACTGTTCGTACTTTATTTGATTTTACGCAAATCATCGATAACGCGAGTAACGCGAGGCATACCGCCTGTTATCGGTCTTGTAACGCTAGGACGTAATATCAAACGAAATCGATGACGAGATAATGGACGCAGACAATATGACGTCGAATATTGAATATAAATTGCCCGTGGCGTTATTCGGAATGTTTGTAAACGTGTGCACTTTGTTCACAATTCCAATGATTTTTCGAATAAACCACAGGGAGTGAACTTTCATTGAAACTACGCGACATCTGTTGGAGAAGCAGCAAGATAGCGGATGACTTGCCTGATAAATTGGTCACCGTACCAATTTTTCGACGATTTTCATCGAATAGAAAAATGAAAATTAAACGAATCAACGCCACGGCAATTTGGTATTTTACGAATGAATAAATTTGAAAAATGAGAAAGTTTAAATAAAACTTTATTAATGTTTTGTTATAGATTGTTTGCTTATTCGTTGCAAAAAAAAAAAAAAAAAAAATGGTAAGAGAACTCAATGAATTATAAAAATTTTGACAGATGATAGTTGAAATAAAATTTATTGTAAATTTTTATGTTTCATCAGAGACGAAGATGATCATGGTTATTTCTTTTTAACGTATATTATACAGACAGAAGATTTTCTTTAATTTCTAGAGCTGACAGTTACGAAATCGAGATATGCTCTGTTACTGGCGACGCAAATCATAATTTTCTCCGTGTGCCTGTTTCTCGATCGAGAAATATATCATTTTATATAGTCTGATTAACGTCGCACCCATTATTGGGAACTCGCGATTTGCCATCTCGACTTTGTCTCCGGATAACGCACAGTGGTTCTCCAATTTTTCATGCATCGCGTTAAGAAAACATTATGACGAGAACTTTCAGTCTCACTTGGCACAGTATTTCTCAAAATTCTTCAAAAATAATTCTAATAACTCTGAAAGATTTTTCAGTGTTATCCAATGGAATATACTTACTTAAAACTCTCTATTTTCTTTGCTTCATCAATGCAAAATCTTTCGACTCTATCTAGTCTCTTTCACTTCAACTATATAATATAATTAATATAAAAACATCTCTCGTATCGATAAAAAATTTTTTCCAAAACTCTCGAAGAAATTCTAATTTTTTTTCCCCCCCACTCTATCAATCTTTAGGTAGGAAATCTTTCAATGACATTCAATCGAGTATTTTCTCAATCGTCAACTACACCGTAATTGATACAAAACTTTTCAACATCGTTTCAAATGGTGTCCAATTCTTCAAAGTTCCAGTTTCTCTCTCGGGTTTGTCTGTCAAACGATCAACGTGAAAGGAGTCGGCTCGTCTTCGATCGGATCGATCGCGAAAAGGGGAACGGTCTGGCACCGGAGCCGCTAGAAAGTCGAAAAGTTCGCCCCGGCCACGATGCTCGAGAACCACTATCCCGTCGTTTAGCAATTGTCATTTCGCGGATGGTAGTCGCGAGTTACGACGGCAATACGGGAAATGCTGCACTCATCCACCCTGGCCAGGCAGAACGACCGTTACATCGCTCGAGCTGTTACCTCGCTGTTCTCTCTTCTGCGTCAATGGTCAATCGTGGAAGAGAAGGAAGAGAAAAGAAGGAAAATCTACCCGCCGAACACCGGTAATTTCCATGAAACCGGCCATCGTCGATACGCATCGCGATAAACAGCATCTTGACGTCTGATTTCTCCCTTCGTAAGAGAGACTGCGTAATTTAAACACAGAGTTTTACGAAATAGCGAGAACCGAACCGGTGATATTTCGCCGTGTGATTTTAGTTTTTTTTCAGAAGGGACTCACCGTACTCGAGTCGCTAATTTAAATTAAATTTAAACTCGATGAAAGATAGGACAGAATTAATAATTTCTGTTTATTTTTAATAAAGTAAAAATAAAGTAGTTTTTTTATAACAAAATCTTGAAATATACTTTAGAATCAGTAAATATTGTTTGATCGTTAGATAAAATAATTATTGCTAATTGTCACAGAACAGATTTGCGTCTCATCGTTTAGATTTGGCAATGCTTAATTGTTAGCGGAGAACAGCGAAGTTAAAATGAGAATTGAAAGTTGAAAGTGAACATCGAAATGTCTTTGTTGAATCTTGCCAAACTTCGTGGCCAAGAGTCTAAACACAAACATGGAGTGGTTCATTGGCGAAGTTTTAGTTTTTCCAACGTGAAATCTCGCGTTGGAAAGCGCTTTTAGCGTGGTAGCGACGACTGGAAAAGTTAAAGCGTTGTTCCTTTCGAATTTCACAGAACGTCGATGAATCTGTGACAAGGCACCAATGATCCATGAAACCCAGTTTAGAGAGCGGTGATCTGAATAAAAGTACAACGGAACATGCGTATTTTCCTCCTGGGTGAAGGAAACGATCCCGAGAGAGATTTTGCGAGGTTATTAGGCCATTAGAAGATTCAAATTTAAATTGGATGGAGACAGACGAAATAGATCTTTTAACAAATTAGTTTACATTTACGTAGTAAATTACGCGACACGTTGTTAAAACATACAGTACAATGATTGTTGGTAACAATATTAGGAAGCGAGATGAGATCTAAATGAAATTTTTCACTCTTCAAATGAAACTCTTGTTGAATTCCATTAAACTTCGAGCATTCGTCAGAAATATCGACCTCTCGATCAATAAATTAAACTCGATCCATAACTGTTTACAATTTCGCACTTCTAGTTACTAGCTTTTTACTTTTCAGTAATTCCAGTTACTTTTACTTCTTCAATAACTGAAGAATTGAAAAAAAAACAGACACACGTAGAATTGATCGTATCGAGAGAAAATATAAAATGTATCATCCTATCTATCATTTCGATATCAAATCTACTAGTTACATTAAAACACTCGAATCTATTCTTTCTCACCGTTAGCTAGAATACATAACTACAACCAACACCTTAATAATCGCTAGCGATGGAAAACCTACTAAAAAAAAAAAAAAAAAATATTTGGTAAATTCACGTGATAATAACAAGTATTTATTTGTGATAATGAGTGATAAACAAGTGTAAATACTTTACCAGAAAATACTCGGCGAACGTTTCAACGTTTCAATTCTACCTTTTCTCGCCCACTCTCACGGTGAAATACTTATCATCCACGAGCGTGTTTCGAGTTTCCCATCCTCCGTTATCACTCGCACGTCGCGCGAGGGGACTTGGGGGAGGGAAAAAACGAAAGGAAGAAGCAGAGGCACCGTGCGTTATCTAAATGCACGTTGGCGCGGATATGTATTCGGGTTCGGGAGATCAGCGGACGATTTAGAAGCTTCACGCAGCGCCTGATGACCGGAAGTTGTCGATACCGTAATGTTCGGGCGAGCCGGAAGCCGGTTCCACGTGTGCCAGAGAGACGCGCAAGAAACGAGGAGAACGAAACGAGGAGGAGGTGGAAGGGACATAAGGAGACTGGCAGTCACGGTACAGTTGAGACTTTCCTAACGAACGACTCAATAAATCAATCACGTAAAAGAAACGTATGCGCAATGGTTTTATGCGTATGTATACGATGAGCTATCATTAAAGGACACCCCCTGGCCAAACGTCGATTAATTTTTGCTTTCGCAAGCGGGTTACGCCTCACCGTTGCGTTTTCACGTGCGTTAGTATAATTCGTGAGGCAGAGGTGAGATTGAAGTATAAAAATTTCCATCAGAGACATTAGATTCGAAGAAAAAAAAACTTTATAGCACTTTATAGGGAATATACTAAGCTTCCGTTTATATATTTCACGAGAAATTATTTAAATCTTTCAAAATACACTGCTGCGTCTATAAAATTATAAATTGGGCATTTCGATCATTTTGGTAGTTCTAGCGTTGAATGCACGTTACTCGACAAGCGATTCGATGTTTGCTTATCTTTGCAGGTGTTCCAGGCGTCGACTATTTATTACGTTTTCTGTTATGTTCTGCACGTAATTGTTTATTGATTTTATACGAGATACATATTTGTACCTCGGTTTCTTGATGATTTCTGCATTTCATCGTACCGATTTATTGGCAGCATTTTCAACCAGTTAAAATACGTACTTTATTTCTATAATTTTACGCGTATAAAAGATGGCGTGACAATTGTGAGTTTTCGGCGACCAAGTTTGCACAATCAAACATCCAACTATATTTGTTTTCCTGGTATCAAGAACTGGCATGATCAAACACGATTTCGAATCGTAATTGATATTCTCATCTTCCAAAGCCATCCTGCCAATTTCAAAAACTGTCACGGTGTAAAAATCCTAAACTACCGAAATCTCGAAACACCGTAACATTAGAATATCAAATCTCAATGTTCTAGAATATATTGAAGTACGAAAATCCCAAAATGTCAGATCTCAGGAGCTTTTTTGCCTTTTTTTGCAAGAAGACGAGCAAAAGGCAAATTAGATCCACAAGACGTAGACACTAAGGATTAGCTATAGAAGTAGAAAATAAGAAAGATGTAGACCCATTGTAAACCGGAAGCCATCCTAAGCCGCCTAGGCATTATATATAAATAAATAAATAAATAATAAACGAATCTCAAGAGCTTCTTTGCGTGAACTGAACCCAATCGAGCCTCTTCCTCTTGCATCTGCAACGATTACGTTCGCGGCACTAAGCGAGGAAGATGCGTAGAATGCCGAATGATCGTCGTCTTGGCGAAATGAATTTTCCCAAGGTCACGATCGGGACCATCTCCCATCTCGTCGGGGGACATTTTCCCCGACGAGAAAGCTCGATAAAGCGTGGCGTGGCCGCTTACAGTGGCGGCGGCGATCACGATCTCACCGCATCTAAAATCACCCGGCGGGTCCTCGGTGATTGTATTAATTCACTTGACAGAATACAGAATACGGGACGCAGGGTGTATACAGATGCGGCAGCGCGCCGGTGTTGGATGTGGATGTATTGTCTTCTCGGCTCCTTTCTCGCATTAGCATAAGAATTCAGCGTGTGCATGATCCGCGTATCAATCGGCGTCCCGGTGAATCAAGACTTAAATCTTGCACCATGATCACCCGTCGACGCACGAATGTTGAAATATCGTCATCGAATCGATTGGAAACGAAAAGGAGGGGGGAGGGCTGTGTTACACCCACCCATGATCTGTCTTTCATACGCGTGAACATTCCACCTCTTTCTCTCGAGTCCTTGGTAGTGTTTAACAGCGCAAGTTGATCGTATCCTTTTTTTTTTTTACTTATGAGGTTTGATTACTGTTGGTGTTTTTTTTTTTTTTTTTTTTTTTACTAACTTTAGAGAGTTCTCTTTAGAGAACGACACTGATAAAAATTTCGTTCAGGCGAGAATTCTGAGATCGAGCGATTTAACGAACAAGTAAGTTATTGTGATGATCAAACACTCTGCAGTATCACTTGAGGACTGATAATCTATATAATAATAAATAACAATAAATTTATTTATAATATTTATTATTTATTATTATTTATTATTATTTATTATTATTATAAATGAAAGTATATTGATTGTGGATTTATCAGTCAGATTTGACTCAATTTTCTACGTATCCAGATGCAAAGTTTTGTAATAGTTTCCTTCTATATCTCCGTTTCTACGATTGTATATTAATTACACATTTTCACTTTGATTTTTCGCCGTCAGAAATATGACGTAGAAATTTCAGTGATGAAGACGAAAGTCACTAACTATGGACGGAGAAATTGGAGCTTTCTGGGAAGGATAGGCCTTCAATTGCGAAACATATCGGAGAAATTTGTGATTTGACATTTATTTGTCGTTTCTCGTGTACTTTAAGAGAAGATTCGTTTGTAAGAATTTTTAACACCTCTGAGAGTGTTCATCAATGCTACCATGCTTTGCATGTTAAACTAGAATACTAATTATCTACAGAAGCTCGACTTTAGAATGAAATTATGTCAATCCAGAATAAAATTTTCATCTTCGAAGACCATTTTTATCCTGAATATTCTTTTGTCACATATTATTCTGTGTCCAGCAGCTTTGTAAGAACGCAAAATTGCAAGGATGTCTTACACCAATTTCATTTTGAAATCTTGTTGCGACCCTCATCTTTCAAGACCAAGGAGGTCCAATTTCCGAAATTTATATCGAGTTTGCCTCAGAATATCAAGTCGAATACCTTTTCTGTGCGCACAGTTATGAAGATAAATTTGTAACGTCGTCCAAACACGATGAAGCTGCACGTTCAACATCCCAACGGGGAACCACGTAGAATCACGATAAATGATCATCGTCGTGCAGCCTCGATTTCCTATTCCCAATGGATCTTTGCATTTCACATATTTTAGTAAAAACAAAAAAAAAAAAGAACAACCCTTATCTCTCAAATCAAACTATCTTTTTCAATTCAATGGGAAGATCGAATCTCTCCATTAGCATCACGAAGTTTTCTGCTACTGTGACGTGACATTCAGCTGCTGATTTTAGAGATTCAGCGAGTACTTTGAATTTTATGAACATTGTCATAACTTCGACATTGTATAAGAGATGATGCCACAGAGGTTCACGAAATTTTGAACATTTCTATACGTATCGTACGAAACATTTTGGAAATTTCTTCCCTTCGTGTATAATAAGTATTCATTGCTTCGTATTTATAATAATTATTAATTTCCAATATTACAAATAATAACAATAAAAGATTCTGATTCGCGAGAAAGATTTAAAAACAAGAGTTTCAACGTCGACTTCTTAATATTAGGAAAATTAGAGAAAAATCGATCGCGAAAGCGTTAGCGGATGCTCCTTTTCGCCGTGGTGGATCAGTTGCTCGGAGATCGTTCAAAATGGAAGGTTCGATCGATAGAAATGGCGGCAGGACGAACAGGAAAGGAGGCAAGCTTGGCCGTTTTCTCTTGCAACGAGGAAGATTGAAAAGGCGGGACAGCGGCGCGGATGTGCAACACGGTCAACTGAAAGGATCGACGATCCATCCAGTGGCTCCAGTCCCAAGAACAGAAATTGTTACGTGCCCGCTCCGTCGTCGTGATTCGAATGCTTATGCGTATCGACCGCGGTCATCCAACGACGAGAGGAGAGACAAGAGAGTTCCGTGGCGTGGCTCGAGCGGAGAGCTTTCTTCGACGCGTGTGCACACGCGTCCCTGTCTTCCAGGTGAAACACACACGTACAGGGTGTCCCACAATCAGTCACGCAGCCAGAAACGAAATCTTCTTCACGTGCAAGAACAACTATTGTCGTTCGTTTGTTTTTTTTTTTTTTTTTGTTTAGTATCTTTGAACTCCATGCGATCATCCATCATTGAAGACATTTTAAATTCGATTTTATACAATTTTAAACACCGACTGGACGAAATAATAACAAAACGTTAAACGAATTCTATCGAATGTCAAATGCAAATAGTAAGGTTGAGCATAATTTTCGAAACACGTGCTACTGCATGGCTCTAACAGGCGATCTTTTTATATAACTAATCGATAAAAAAATAATTGATCGAAGAAGTGATCAATACTTTTAACCTCTTGCCACGCACGTCGAGAATTCTTTTTACCCCAGATTGAAACATTTTCATCAATTTATTCATAAGTATATTTAAATGTAACCCAGGCAAAACACACAAATGACAAGTTTATTACCTCTGAATAATTTCTATCCATGAATGCAGAGGAAAAAGAAAGCGACGAATGCATTGTATACGTATTCGGTCACTCGTTATGGTCCGCGAACCAGTTGCCAGCCAGCGCAACGGGTTAAAATCTCAACACGCCCCGAAACTTTGAGCAATAAATATCGCTGATCTGTGAAATCTCCACCTTAATAATTGTAAATGTCGAATACTCCAGAGAGTATCCGCATGAGAACTGGAAATTCCACTCTGCATTTTTTTTTTTTTTTTTTTTTTCGTTTTAAAGTCCGGATAATCTCGATTACGGGACACCCTGTATCGGTGTAATACACGGATACAGACGATTGTTATGCGGTGTGGTAGTCTGGCGGGACGATGAAATCCGTGCTTGTAGAGAGCGCGTGCAGACGAACGAGCTCGTCAAAAGCGATTGTCCGTCCACGCGGAAGCAGAGCCACCGCTTCACGAGCATCTATCCCCTCGATCGGCCTCTCACTCGCAGAACACGTACACCTCGTGTCCCCGTACACGTTCCTTAGCCTCTTCTCGTATGCCGGTATTTTGGCGGCGGTGCGTGGATGTGCCAGTTACCTCCGCCTCACGCCGCTCTGCAACGTCCAAATTATATCGAATAGGAGAGCCAGTTGCCGCGCCATGCTTTCGCCACCAGCGAACATTCCAGCAGAGCTCGTCTCGATTCCGCTCGGTGAAATGCAGTCTCTGTGTCGTTTCATATCTTTCATTTCGTGGTCGATTCCTCATTGGAAGCTGATTAGTAGCCTAGATGACCTTTCTGATGCTTTTTGTCGATTCTTTGGTAAAAGAATTATTAGAATAGTTTGGTCGATTATACGTGTATGGTACGCTTTCTTTCGGTTATCACGAAAGCAGTAGTCCTTTGATAAAGGATTTTTGATCATCTTCAGTAGAAAGAACCTTCACAAAACAAATTTTTCTGATACTTTTGTCAATTGGTAAAAGATTTATTATAATAGTTTTCTGTTATCACTTTGATGAAATACTTTGGTAAAATATTTTTGGTAATCTTCGTGATGTTCATCAGTAGACGAATAAAATTCAGTTGGTAATTCTTCCGACAATTCTCCAGTGAAATGATAGATGGATAGTAGTCTTTATCTTTTGGTGAGAATTTTAGATAGCAAAATCTGTTTGATAATTAGTTGCTAATCCTTTGATTAAGGATTTTTTAAATTCAAAATTTACTTGACTTTGTCTTCCTAGTCTTCTCGATTCCGTAGATGACAAATTGAATTAACATAATAGATAGTTAACGAACGATCGCAGATTGAATTAGTATCTTTCTTTTCAGACGTCGAGGAACAAGTCGTCGATTCACAAGTGTCTCAAGCTGACATATCCCTTTTCTCTGCAAATCCTTTTCATAGAAACGAGAAATCGAAACAATTCAAAGCAAGGTCGATCAAGAAGAAGAAAAAGAATCATCCCCCTCTACGATTAAACGATTTCTAAGCCGGCTAATTACGCTTCCAACCGGTATCGTTCGGGTTCTATTTTAAGCGCAACGTATCTCGGGTAACGTTACGCGAGCTGGATAAGGCTATTGAATACCGATAATTGAATTCCAATTTTCCGTACGCGAGCCTATACGTGTACACGTAAACACACACACACACACACACACACAGCTCCGTTCGCAGGTATTAAAACACCAAACCTAAATAATTAGGTTAGAGTTTAAGAATCTTTGTACTCTGGAAAATCAGATACACAAAGATTCTGTGAATTTAAATAATTTTCCATTGTACTTGAAATTAATAGTTAAACATTTGGACTGATGATTTGTTTCAGTGTATGTGCCAAAAAAAAAAAAAAAAGAAAAATTACGCCACTCAAAAAGTATTTCTCTAGAACATTCTTTTCTTCAGAAACAATTCTTCTGCTCTTCAAGGATTCAGAGAAACTTTTAGTCAAATAACTGTGAAGAAGAATCGAAATTAATTACTGACAAGTCAAACTAATGAAAGATTTGTGCCTCTCAACGAAGAATTCGATAAGAAAAGGGCTAAGCAACGTCGTCGAAGGACAAACGCGATGACTCGTCCGATGGGACAAGGCCGATCGTTAAAAATTTCCAGAAGGTGTCCACGAGCCAGAGTACTCGCGACCAACATCCTCTTCTGCGGTCATACGTCGTCGTGGTCGTCGTGTGCGGCACGAAGATCCGCTCATTGTTTCTCTAATGCATATTGACTATTAACAGCGAATCCGCTTTTCCTTATACGCGAGGATATGACTACGTCACGTCCTTATTCGCCGGGCATCGTCTCGATCGGCCACGCTCATCTTCCATCTCGGCAGCCATATTCGGCGTTCCCACCCACCGTACAATGCTAGTCGCATTCATAAACCATAATTAACCATTCCTTAACTGCCAGCCGATCAATCGAATTCGAAACAATCTCTGTATGCGTCGTTTTATCGTACGGTATACGTCCACGAAGTTTTACAGCTCGTTTCTCTGTCGAGAGTAATTATTAACTTGCAAATTATGTTTGTCCCGTTTTCTACGCTTCAACGGTCGATATTTTCAGATACAAATTGTTTTCTGAAGAGAAGATTTTTCATTTTTCATTTTCTTTTTTTCTATTTTATCTCGACGGATATAAATGAAACCTACAGAGAAAATCTGCAGAGTTCGAGGATGCACCGCTTGTAAATATTTTGCCATTCGAAAGAATCGAATTTACAAATAACCGTACTCGGCTCGAGGAATGGTACTCGATACAAAACGACTGTTTTCAGCTGAATCATTCGAGTGGATGACACATTGTCGTTATGTGATTCATCTTGGGTACATCCGCAGTCTAACTAATTCACTGCTCGATGCTCCAAGTGGTGTCTCTTCCAATTAAACGTCGCAAATTCCCCACCGAAACAAACAATGACTTCACTCGAAATCGGGGATCAAATCAACCGCAAGAAGAAATACATCTACGCGTAGAGAAGACTAAGAGGAACTGGCTGTCGAAATTTCACGCGACTGGAGTACTAATTTGACCCTCCATAACTGGATTCCCTTCTGCTTACGGAGAACAAAAACTGTGCTTCATTACGATATCTTACGCTATCCTTTAGTTTTGATACAATAAAGATTAACCTTCGATACTTAATTAGACTATCAACTATTGATATTTATTTAGACTATCAACTAGTGGAAGATATTTATTTAAAACTCTTTAATGTTTCAACTCCGTTGCACAACTAATTCGTTTCTGGCTTCATTGACTAATAATAGAATTGTTATATGTTAAATGTAACGCTAATGATTATTTAAAGTAATATTAATAATATAATATTTATTTTTTAATCGTTTCAATTTTAATGATTTTTAGTTTTAGTTTTTAATATTCTGATATTAAGCGGCAGTTTCCTCAAATCAAAGATTTCTTTTCGAAATTTGAAGATCGAAATAGTCAGATAACTCATACACATAAAAAATATAAAATAAACATATAAATAATGCATAAAAGTATTCTCAGCTACAGATCTTTTCTCATAATCAGATCTACTGTGAATTCAAATCGAACGATAAGCGAATAAAACTAAGGTTTACAAAACACGTATTAAATAACCAACTAACAAACAACTCTGATGAATCCGACGCGATCTTATCATTGTTTAGTCACTTTTACACGTGTCAACTTATCGTCTCTCTGATAAAGGCAACATACTATAAATAAAGGACACTAGCTTACAAGACAACCTTAAATGATCTTTTCTCAAGGAACGATGATTGTGTGAGAAGTTTCTATAAGTAAACAATAGCAACTCGTTGAAGATGACCGAGCAAGTTTGGTTTCTACTTGAATCGAGAAAACATATTGAATAGTAACTTAAATAATTATTTACTAAAACGTGAAGTGTGCAATCTAGAATCATAAATTATTTCTACTCCAAAATTGCAAATATTTTATTTGCTTCAAAACTTCCAAACTACTTTCTACTCCAAAAATTTCTACTCCAAAACTTCCAAACATTTTACTTCAAAAATTTTCACCCTAAAATTTACGATTTTATTTTCACTCCGAGACTTTTAGCTATTTTGCCCCGAAGATTTTCACTCCGAGCTTCTCAATTCTTACTTCGAACTCGAACGCCATCGCTTGAAGTAGGAAGCTGAGCAGAAAACAGAGAAAAGAAAAGGGACAAGAGTGCAGGAAGAGGAGAGGCGCAGACGTGAAGAATAAAAGATGCAACGGAGAGAGTCGTGGTAGACAGAAAAAAAGGAGAGACAAGGAGATAATTGTCGAAGGGTGGAGGCGTTGGGAATGGAATTATCAAGAGGGCGAAGAGAGAGAGAGAGAGAAAGAGAAAGGAAAGAGAAAGGCGAGGAGGGGGGGAGGGGCAGATTTATCGGCAGAAAGGGGAGAAAATGGAGAACGGGAGGAGACAGTACGGAGAAATCGAAGAGATGAAGGGACTGGGAGACGTTCTTGGTAACGGAGCCGCGGAGAAACGAAATTTGAAACGATAAATCTCGGTACGAGGGAGATAAAGACAAACGAAAGGGGAAACCGTGAGAATGTTGGAGCAAAAGACACAAAGAAGTTGTACATAGTATTTGTACACAGTAAAAGAAGGAAATGTATGGAATATTGATAAATTACAAAACGGAGGAAATCATCGAAATTTTGCTATATAAAATGTACGTAACGGTGTGAACTGAAACGATGTTTCAAAGGAATACAACTAAATTTCATCAATTCGAAATTAATTCTCTACAGATGTCTATGGAGGATCTCTAGACGCGTTTTATAGATTTTATCGTAGTAAATGATCATCGGTTAAGCTCTCGGAATGATGGAGAAAATTCTCAAAACAACAGCTATAATTGCATTAGATATTAATCCGTCCTTTAACGCAAGAGTAAATGGAATTCTGTTGAGACGAACTCGAAGTAGAATCAGGCCTTCACGGACAGACAAGCGGTAGACAGCTGAAATTTAGTTTATCTGTCATATATAAAGGATTATTAACACACGACTATGATACAGAGATATACGTTACAAGAATAGCGGAATCAGGGAGGACTCCTCCGTAACAATGTGTAAAAGTAACAGTAGAAAGCAATGGTTCGATCGATGAAGAGGCAAAGGAACGGAAGATGACGAAAAGAGGAAAAGAGAACGGGCGACGACAGGGCGGATTTCGAATGCGTCGCACGGATCGCTACGAAATCTCGGATTCTATTAACGGAGAAATTATAACGGATTGACGGACGCAAGGAATGGATGCATGGAACATGGATGGACAGAGCCGCCTTGTTGTCCCGCGAAAGATTTCTCTTGAATCGTAAATACCGATCAGACGCTTTAGGCCTTACGTTGCATGTTAAACTACTTCCCGGTGCATTCACAAATTGTATCGTGGCGGTAGAACAAAGACAGTGCTTTTTCCGCAAGATGGATAAAGAAGAATGTGTTTGTCGAGCGATATGAAAGATTTAGGAGAGATTACCATCTGCAACTAGTTTAAACTCTAAATACACACTCTGACATTGTATGCTACAGACTGTAGATGCGTGTATAATAAATGTATCAAATGTACAGCCCAGCTAAAAAATTTTCGGGCACTGTGTTTGTATAATAAAAATAGTACAATAAATATGAATTATAAATATATAATAAATAGGCACGATACAATATAAACTGCACAACATAAAAGTATAAATTATATACGTAATATGCCGTATATAATATAAATTGTATAAATAATTTTGTATAATAAAGACTGTTAATATATTGATATGTTATATTAGTGTATTGTAACAGCTTTTGATGCTCTATGATCTATGGATTCTATATTCTTTATTGCAATTTTTAATTTTACTTTGTTATTATTGGAATATCTTGTTATTATTGGAATTTATATCGTTTATATTATTGTCTTGATTTGCACATATGTATATATCACATATATCGCGTGCATCTTTTCAAAGATACATTTCAGTTAATCACCGTTGAGTTTTACGAAACTTTTTAAAAGCTTTTTTTGAAAAGAAATGACAAAGGCATGCAAGGACGTGCATTTTAATTAAGCGTAAAGCAACGATTATGGATGTCTGCAAGCAGAGCGAAAGAAAAACTTCGACTCACCCTTCGTAGCGTTGTTTGATGTTTTTGCCACTTCCTCTCGCCTCTCGTCCTGAGAAAACATTATTAAAAATTAATTATCAAAACATTAGCACAATTGTTCTAAAATATCATTACATCGTATATATTACATGATCTAAAAGAACTGACCAATCCAATCAGCTTTCACGATGAAAGAGAAAAAGTTGAAAAACGTAGAGACGTTTCACAAACATGAAATCAGTAATTTGGCGTGCCGAACAACGATAAATTTAAGAGCAGATTTTATTTTGTTAGGAAATGAAAATTGTTCAAGGTGCGTGTATTACACAATTGTTGTTAACTACGATTTTCCACGAACTAAAAAAATATGAAGGAAACTATTTCTCTTTCGTATCGTTTTCTTCTCTAGGCTCAGAGAATCATGTGTTTGGTTAATTACAATTTTGTAATCGGAAACTATCTTTGATAATAAAACGAACAAGTCTTTGATATTATCCCGTAATTTAACGAAAAGAGCCATATCGATCTCCGTACAAGATATGATTGGGATACTTTTAAAAATCAAGGATCAATCGCGAAGGAATCTAGACAATAATAAACTCCTTTGGATTTACAAACGATCAATTGAGGTTAAAATATACTAAATGGTCGTTTTACAAAGTGTGACGCTCATAGAAAATAATTGCGCGCATAGGAAATAGCGCGTTTCGATATCCATTCGCAATGTACGAACAAAAAAATTTTGGATTCTCGAGAAAGAACTATCATAGCTACGATAATAGAAACATCAATCCAGATGGTACTTATGAAATGGATGCTAATAGAAATCTTCTTGTTTATATTAATTTTTATATTCGTTTCCCCATTAGAAATCACTACAGTTTATAAACATCCCGATGTTACTTACATATGCGAATATATAAAAGACAAATTCTATTTTGCAACGTTACGCAACGGCCGGAAAGATGTAAAAAGCACGTCCAATATTCATTTTTTTACGATCGACGACGAGCTAATTTACAATAACTTTTACAACGACTTTGGCCCCTTAAACATCGCTTGTTTGTACAAGTAAGAATTTTAAATACATTTCTACTTCTAAATAATAATACCTGTTTAGCTTTTCCTCGAGTATTATCCTTTGTCTACAATATTTTCAATTACATAAGTAAAGCAAACTTTAATATACATTTAATATTATACACATTGTATAATTAAATAAATATAATTCAATCAAAATTTGCCAAATTAACTAAAACATTGTGATCACTATTAAATCATAAGATGATTAATAATTCCTTTTACAGATATTGTTGTAAGATAAATAAGAAACTTGAGAGCCCAGGTAACGAGCATAGACAAATCGTTCACTATACTTCGCAACGGGACCACAAAAGAGCGAATGCTGCGTATTTGATTGCCTCTTACGCGATATTGTACTTGAACAAAAATCCAAAAGAAGCTTACAACATTCTTTTCATGGGAGGTGAAATTCCTATAAAATCGTTCCGAGATGCCTCCATGGGATCAGCCATTTACAGTCTTCATTTGTTAGGTAATGACATTTGTGGAAATTAGAAGCTGAAAAATGAATTCTATTGAAATTGTTCTTGTATAATTAATTTGATGAGAACAGATTGCTTGCACGCGCTTAAAAAAGCAGCTTCTTTTGGTTTCTTTAATTTTGATGATTTTGACGTGTTCGAATATGAAAAGTACGAAGACATGAGAAACGGTGGTTTGAACTGGATGGTACCACAAAAGTTCCTGGCTTTTGTTGGTCCAAGCACAGAACCAGACACCCCTTATCATCCGCCCGAGTGTTACATTGATTATTTTTTAAAAAATCAAGTCACAGCCGTGGTTAGATTGAATAAGAAAGTATACGATGCATCAAGGTAAAAGTCCACTTTACAATCTTATTATTAATAATCTCTATGAGACTATTTAATTATAGAAAAGATATATCATTTGCAAGTATTGATTAATTGATAATAAAAGAATAACATTTTCTGGAAGTTATACTGTTGACACAATTTTCATAATTTTAAATTTAGAATGAAATTAAAATAATGCTTTAAAAATAGATTCACTGAGGTAGGAATCGCGCATTACGATATGTTCATGCCAGACGGCACGGTACCACCGAGGAGAATACTGAATGAATTTTTGCAACTAAGCGAAAATACCAGTGGGCCAATAGCAATTCATTGCAAAGTTATTCGAAGCTCTTTAAACAACATTCTAATCTACCTCCACTTTACATTTTCATTTTCTACATAAACAACATTTCAGGCTGGACTAGGAAGAACAGGTTCATTGATCGCTGCTTATTTAATAAAGCATTATAAAATGACGGCTAGAGAAGCTATTGCTTGGGTAAGGATTTGCAGGCCTGGTTCAGTTATTGGACATCAACAAGCCTGGTTGGAAAATGGAGAAAAAAATTTATTGAATGCTGGTCAACAATATAAGTAATTCATATTTCCTATCATACATATAAATAATATTAAAATATTCCTTTTTTTATTGTTAATTTCTAATAAAAATATAAGGGAGAAATATTTACCTGTTTCGTGATGATGTGTCTATTTCGCAGACTGAAGTATTATGGAGATAGTGATGTGATATTGCATCACAAATGCGGAATATATTCAATTGTGGACAAGCAGGAAAGGAACTTACACTACACAACCGACGAAGGGTGCACAGGTAAATCTCTATAATTAAAACCCACCAATAAAGATATGAGAAAAGGCTATATAGAATTTATTTGATGCTATTTATTATAGGCCAATAAGAACTTTACCTATGGAAAATATGATTTCCAATCCATTCTTCATATCAAAAAGCTTTGATTTCTGCTTTGATGAGAAAGTATTGATCTGAAAAAAGAAAATAATTATAGAAAAAAACGTTGATTTCAAATTAGAGTTACAATTATTTAATGTAACATTTTATTGTTTCAGAGCCTAACAAGTGTAATAATATGCCGATCGAGAAAAAAGGCAAAACGAAATTTACAAGAATTTTAGGTATTTACCGAAAAATTAATAATTTTTTAGTTGTTTATTTCTTAATTTTAAATAAATATTTAAAAAATTTTTTTTAATATATGTACATATATATAGAATATAACATAGTATATTGCATTATATGCTATGTATACTATATTACTTTATTATATATATATATATATATATATATAGTACTATATATGTGTAGTACACACACGCGCGCGCGCGCGCCCACACACGCACACACACACACACATATGCATATATATTATACTTATCAACAATAGAATGTCCTTTTTTTTAATCGAAAATTATATTTTTAAGTTAATTTTTTTACAATAATATCAAAATTAAAGTAAATCTTTAATACTGAACATGGCCACAATGACCTTGAAATGCTAACATATGATATTTTGCTTTTTTACATTATAAAAGTTATTAAATTATATTATTATACATAAATACATACCATTATGGAGGTAATAGTTTGAATCTTCATGTTGGAAGAGAATGTTAATAGTATTTTAAACCTAAAATTATGAAAAATTTCAAGAGTACACCGAAACGTGTATAAAGCAACGGTCGCGCGCCAAAACTGTGTTAGAAGTATGCGCACGCATCTCAATATCGATTGCTAATAGATTCAGATTCATTAACATCTAGAAATATATATTCAATTTACCCAATTAGAACAAAATATTCATTCAAATTAAAACAACAAACTACTAGAAAATTTATTCTTATAAGATCTTAATGTAAGAAAAGATATATAAATAATATTGACTTCTTATTAATTAATCGATATTTCACCTGTGTCGATAGCTGCGCGCGCAGCTAATACAGATGGAACATTGATAATAAATCAAAATTAACATAAAATATAATTATTTATGACAATCAATGACTCAAAAATGCAACAAAATATGATTAGAATATGTTCCAAGAAATATTTTATATTCAAATTTAAATTATTAATAAAACAAATCAAGTTTATCTATTTTCCCGCCATATGTATAACAGATATCCCGCCATATAATGCGCGTCTGCGCGCACATCTAATTTCAGTTAGTTCAATTTAGAATTTCTAACAGATGATAGTGTTCACCTTGTGCAACTTTCTTATTATATATCATTACTGTGATAAAACTAAAGTGTAAGTCATCGTAAAGATATTTTAGTCACATTTATAAAAAATAAACTATAAACTTCAAGAATAAAAAAGAATTTAGACTATATAACTACATCATGGAATAAATAGTGTACAACGCAATTTTTTATCTTTGCTTATTTATAGGAAAATTAAGAAATTTCCGTGGATCAAACGATTCAGAACGAGTTCCACAGAAATACAGAGTTACGGATTCGTATATTATGACACAAGGAGACAAGCTAAATGAAATCAAGATGAACAGATTCAAATCATCTCGAAATTCAGGGTCGCGGCAAAAGAATTGCATCTCTTATGGACTGGACGCTTTGAAAAACGCACGTCGAAGAAAATAAGTAAGTAAATATTTGAAAAAATAAAGAAAAAAAGAAATTGTTTGACTTGTCGCGAAATTTACTTCATTCTAATTCAATTTGAACATTATAATTAAGAATATTTCAAACGACACAATATACGTGTACATATGAATTTGTTACAAAGAAAATACATGAGAATCAGTAAAGATTGAAAAAAACATTGAAGGAAAAATAATTTATACAAAATCGTTTTACATAATTTTATAATCCATTCAATATAAAATGATTCGTTTCTGTATAAACTAAATAGAGAGATTTCTCGAGAAGAATTATTAAAAATAACTATATAGAGAATACAATTTCTAGAAGATTCACTGATTTCGTTTTTCTTCTCTTTTTTACTTCTACCTGCCTTGAAAATTTGTTATTGCGTCGACGGATGAAGATCAGTGAAGCTTATTTAGAGAATTTTATGCTCTATATATTTACTTGAAAATAATTTCCACGCAAAACAGTATTGACATAGTCAAAGTCGACAAAAACAGGAGGTATTCCATCGAAATAGGATTTTGAGAAACAAAAACACCCGCAGATAAACACGCAGTTTCACGTTTCTCAAAGCTTTTTTGTACAATTATGCGTTAATTAACACTTTTTCTTGATAACGTTATTTATTCCATCGCTTTTACTTTCGAATCTTGATATATATGTATGTATATGTTCTGAGATCACTTAACTTTTCAACTTTGAACTTCAAATGAAAAATATCATCTGTGTCCAATGAAGGGTACAGAAGCGTACAATTTACAGAGAATTATATTATAAACCATGGACCACAAAATTTTCACTAATTCGGTATATAGGAAGGAAAATCGTCACGAATCTGTGCAGTCAAAAGTGTTAATCAAAGTAATTCATCATTCATACTTTGCGTGCCAATCTTGAACGCACTCTTTGTTATTTATAT
The DNA here is from genome assembly GCF_011392965.1 of Frieseomelitta varia. Taxonomy (NCBI): domain Eukaryota; kingdom Metazoa; phylum Arthropoda; class Insecta; order Hymenoptera; family Apidae; genus Frieseomelitta; species Frieseomelitta varia. The sequence continues at coordinate 255,660 of NW_025110694.1, forward strand.
TTTACGATTATTATTCATTACAGATCTTATAACCGCTGTAGATTATCAACTATCAAAGTTTATACCATACATAAAACATATTTACCTTTATACCCTACGATTAGCGGGAAACAAGTTGATATAGGGTATACATGATTGTGCAATTTAACATCAACGTGAAGTCTCAAATTCATAGAATAGAAAAAAAATGAAAAGAACTTTTCTTCTGGCATTATAAGCTTCGTGACAAATTCATAGTGTTGTAGTATTCCAGTACATGACTAAAATTAAAGACTAATTCAGTTCTGAGAGTACACTTATAATCACAAGAATTATGTAACGTCACAAAAAATGTATAAGAAAGTAATTAGTTAAATATCCTTTCTTTCTTTTTTTCTTCTTTTTCTATTTTGTTCGTGTTAATGCAAAGAAGTAACAATTAAAATTGTATCGCGAATTTTCGTCACGTATCACAATGATCAGAGTTTGATAGGTAAAAGCGTAAAAAACAGGCCATGAATTTAAATTCCTCCTGCACTGATAGATATCGCTTTTGTTATTTAATGTACACTTCTATCGTTTCTTGTTAGACTTTTGCGGTTTTACATTCAATTCTGCACAGATTGAATGGATAATGCCATTCTAATATGTATTACGTCTATTAATTTGTATACCCAAAACATCGCTTTTGTATCATCATTCATTTTTTTTTTTTTTTAGTTTCTATTTGTCTGTTATCTTAAACACACGTTATAAAATTTTGGTTTACGAAAGTTAGATATTTTGTTTTTTTTTTCTTTTACTTGCACTAAGCACGTTATTATATTTTATCGTTACTGTCATCATAAGTTTATCATTAACTATCAAAATTTCTGTTATTTTCTGAAACTACTTTCTTTTTTTTATATTTCTTTTTCTTTTTATTATCGAGCTCAAATATTATAATATTCGTCGCTCACGCAAGATCATTTTTTTTTATTTATTCTTTAACTATATTTAAAACTTATAACCAAAAGATAAAAACGGTATATTAAATATGATATTATTGAATATTGCAGACACTTGTACCCCTTAGTTGATCGTCTTTTTTATTTTTTTTATTTTTTTTTTATGATATTATTTCATTTTTTTTTTCATTTTGTTTTGTTTCATTTCTCTGGCTTTAGATATCCCAGAGAAAAAAATATAAATCATTACAAGCAACAATACATGATATTCAAAATGATATCGCTTGTTTTTCTGAGCTTTACACCACCATTGCTTTCTCAGCAATTTTCTTCTTTTTTCCTTTTAATTCTGTTTATTTAAAATTCTCACATGTTATTACATTAGTTAAAAAAAAAAACGAAACTGCATGAGGATTTTGCATGCACTCTCATTATTTCCCTTTGCATCGTACAGTCTTTTTCAAAGATGATGTTATCATGCAATTTCCAACAAAGTTAAAACATGCTTATTTTTTGTATGTTTTCATCTTTTTCAAAACACCATTCCATCAATTGCTCCTCAAAGAGCGCTTTATAATGCACCATTATACTGTATAAGTTATCAAGGTCACACCGCTCTGTATAAAGTTACACTTGCGATGTGTTGATTCGCCATGACTTCAACAATTGCATCGCGTATACCGTAACAAAATGTACACCCAAATGGATTTGTTGTGTTCGTTGAGGAAGCACGGTTCAATACTACTGGCCGTGCACTAGCCTTCAATTGCTCGCTTATTCTATCCCATTTCGTATAGGCAGTGATCTAAAAAACAAACAATTATTGAAACTGTCATAATCTTAGACATTAAACACTCATCAATACTTTCACTGTTTATCTTAACTCTCATTTCGAAATATATATGTCGTACCGTAACTGGAGAAGGAGAAACATCTATGAGTTTCCCCGATTCAGTGGAATTATTTTCTGGCGGAAGAGTTAAAGAAAACTCGCAACGATGATACATGTTAAAATTATAATGGCCCGGATAATTTGTGTGTAACACAAACTTCTTAACGCATTGAGTTTTGGCATCAAATAAAACATCCTATGAGCAACATGTATATGTTTAGATACGTGTTTTGATTCGCTTTAAACGTGGAACGTCAAAATAAAAAAATTACCAATCCTAAAGTAAAATAGTTGTAAAAGAAATCTGATCGTCTTATTTTATCACGTTTGTGTGCGTGAGGGCTGTGAATGCGCATCTTATCCTCGGCTTTAAAAAACACTCGAGAAGGTGCTCCCAAGGCGCTCAGCACATCTTCACAAGTGTCACCGAATAACACCTACAATTGTCACATAAAATATAAATAAAACATAAAATCTTTATCACAAGATTTAACTATAGGAGCAACTTATTCATTTTATAGTGTAATAATAACGATATAAAGAGATTTAGACTAGGAATACAAATTCAACAAACTAAATTATAAATTATAACCTCTTTGGTTAAGCAGCGTTTTTTTGGCTCTAATAATACCCTTGTTACAGAGCTGCCTTCTGTAAAGAGGTGCAATCTAAGACCTCGTGTACGAATTTTGTCCCGCATAACATCTGCCTTTTCTAAATACAAATTGTTATGATAGCAAACCTGGCAAAACATGGTTATATGATATCAATCTTGCTTTGATATTCATACATTTCATTCTATAATACCAATAAAAAATAATTACAAGCGGTAGAGGTGGTGGCGGTGCCTTTAAATTATGTTCATCGCTTCCACTTCCAGCACCCATGTTACCAACATAAATGGCTGTTTTTGCCACAAGGGGAGATGTTCCGTTTGGAAATTGTAATGATCCTAATCCATGTGCATACCCAGGTTGAAATTTTGAGTCAATGGGGAAGTAAAACGATAGTCCTCGGAAATTTAACACAAATACCTAAAAAAAACAACACTCTATCTCCACAGATCCTTACTAATCCTTTATACAGACGAAAATGTAAATATACTTGTTTGTCACTATCGTAAACACCAGGATGAGTTGCTCCAAACGAATGCTCAATCTGTTCAATAGATGGCAAAACCTCTGGTGAATTGAATGGCAAACCACAGTACTTGAGTTTAACTAATTTCATATTATAAATCTCAATTATTTTGAGCCTTTGCACCACTGGGTCAAATATAAGCCGAACGCCATCATGAGGTAAATTTATTACTAAATCTACATCTAAAGGATTCTGTGAATACAGAACACAATTTAATTTCAACAATAAACAAGTATAAGAAAAGTATAACAATTACATATTTTTATAAATATATACTCACACTATCACTATAAAGTACTTGTACTCCTCTTATAATGCCCACTTGGGATTGTATTATTGACACAGACTGGGAAAAATGCATGCCTGTAACAATAATTTTCTTAGAAAAATATATTCCTCACACGTCATTTTTAAATTTATATTACATTTACACAAAGTAATTATTCAAAATGATACTACGAATCTTATATTTATTTATAACGTGATATTTCATTGAAGCATTAATTTCTAATTAATCACCAGTCAATTAATTGACAATTTGGCAATGAGAGCCCAAATAATAAGACGATACGAGTAAACAATTACATAATAAGCAACAAAATATTCAGCATGAGCACCATTTTCTTTGTTTACCCGCGATTGTCAAACGAGGTGTTTACAAATAGAACAAAATAACAAAGTGCAAGTGCTGACATGACAGCAGCATCAATAAAGATCAATCAGAATGTCAGGAAGAAGCGTAACAGGGATCCTGTGTCCAATTCCCAGATTATCATGAATTAATTCGATCATCGTAGAATTACGCGTAATACGACGTAGACACGATACATCGCGTGTGTTTCGTCACTTGCCTAAAATAAATTCCCACTGCTCGCAACCGAGGGATCTTTCGGGTACTACCTCGAGTTCCAACATCTCTAGCCGATTTCTTTATTGTTCCCTTTACTTTTAAATTAAACTAAGAACAGAGTGCACAACGCGTCTCCAAGTATCATAAGAACTGCGTTGTTCCTTTGTCTACGTATCGCACTGTTACAAATCACCAGATAGCCATATTGCTTCCCTAAACAATAAACCTCGACACTCTACTCTTACGGCTGGCAAACTGTCACCGAACAGCTGATACGTACCGCAGACTACACGAAATAGAATCAGACTATCGACTGTGTACAAGAACGCACTATTTCGAGGAAGAACTTCGTCTACGTCGCTTTAGATGTCGTGATGTACGCGACTCTGTCGACTAAAGTTAGCATTGATCGAAATGTGTTTTACTTTGGAAATCTTCGGAGATTGATCAGATTTTGAATTAATTTTTATTTGGTTATTTTCCTAATTTTTTCGAGGCTATTTATCTAGTACATCATGCTATACTTAAGCAAAGTGACCGGTGAAAGCACTGTGCACGCATCATACGACAAACCAAAACAAATTTTATAATGTTCTTCTTGATAGACTTTTAGTTAGATGCTGGACTCAGAAGGGTTAATTTAATTAGATATATTCATTTAATGCATTTCAGATATACTATATGCATAATGTATGCATATAGCCGACTCTTATCGGCTAGAATTGCTGGCGCGAATATTTGAATTTTATTTCAGAAATTTTCCCTTAGAATATTCCCTTAGAAGTTTACTATTTGTCGAATTGAATGCTTAAGTTTTAACGTAAAAAATATTGCATGGAAGATTTATATCAATATAGAAAAATTGCAAATGTGAATCGAGAGGTTTTGAGCGATTATAGAAGTTGTAAATAAAGCATATGCGATACATCTTTTTTTTTTTATTATAAGATGTCGAGGTTAAAGACCATAGATAATAGAACATTGTATTCTTTGTTAACCGTTTTATAATCATAAATACATAAAATAATTTTCAATTGAACAATTAGAAATCTTTCCACGAAACCAATTTAAACACTTTCTTATGACAGAGAAGATTTCAATTATTTATAAAAAGAAAGTAGTACTACAATATAAATAAACACTAGAGGATTTTGTTCATTGTAAAATTCATTTCACGGAAAATATTATGTTGATTCTTGTTCAATATAAAATATTTCATTTCTTGATAAAAAGAAAGAAATAATGTAAACAAGCAGCTAAAAAAACTTCCTTGATTATAAAATTCGTTTCGTAGAAAGTATCAAAGTTTTTGATAATTGTAAATTTTTGAAAATTTAGAGATGTAACGCAATCAACTGAGTTAAAACACAAAATAATCTTTCTTAAAGTATACATATACGACGTATATTTAACGAAAATCAGATAACAAATTCTAGTCTTAAAATAGCAGTCTGCGAGAGAGTCCATTTAGAAATTGATAAATTAAAGAATGTAAAAAATATATGTATGCTTGGTGTGTGAAAAATCCTAGAAGTTATAAATCTATTTAAGACAATTATCATGATTAGTAAAAAAAATTTATCAATTTCTAAAGAAAGAAATTCTAAAACTAATCTGAAGAAAGAATCTTAAAACAAGCTAAAATATTTGATGATTTTGAAAAATGCTTGATAAAGTTAACTCATGATTACGACAAAAATACTCGTTATTTGACTATAAATTATAAATTCATTCAAATTATTATTATTGATAAAAATTTCAAATAATTTTATTGGTATCTTATCTTAAAGTATATATTATAGTTAATATATATAAAGTATATATTATAGTTAATATATATAAAGTATATATTATAGTTAATATATATAAAGTATATATTATAGTTAAGTTAATATATTATCTTAAAGAATTCTAAGTCAAATTAAAACATTTGACAAATGTGAAATGCTTCGTAAAGCTTTGACAAACACTCCATTGTTACAATCGGAATATTCTTGCCTTGTGAAATCTTTGTTGATGCATACATCGTATGGTCGTGCCCACTGTGTTATGCAATCAATTATGATAACTATATCATAAGTCATACAGTCGAGCCTCCAGACATGTCAGATCACGCATGAATCTTCCCGCGAATATGTACGTGTGTCACATTGTATGTATTGTACATGTTTATGTAAACATGTTTATGTTTATTGACATCATGTCAGAGTTATCAAAATCGAGAGAAATACAAGAGAAAGATAAAAAGAAGATGAGGTGGCAAAACACGACCGATTTTGAGGAAATGGCCCTAACCAAAACACGATGACTTTTATTTTAATTCTGTCTTCGATTATATTCATAAGAAAATAAAAGGTTGAATATTCTTTTCACTTTTTTATTTAAAACTGTTAGCGATGGACGAGCCTAAAATAATGAATTTTATTGCAAAACTGTTGTTCATAAATGTGATGAAATTGAATCTTTCAGTAATTATTTATGCACAATTATCATTTGCGCAATTGCGTGTAGATTAATTGACAAATCACTAGAAAGGATAAAGTTCACGACGCGGTGTCGAAACTTTAAAAAATCAGATAAACATGTAGATTTGTGTCATGTGTCTTAAATTTGTCATTTCTTTTTACTACGAAGCTATATCCTCATCGATAACTTTTTAATACAGGATCTTGTTCGATTCATAACACGCAGAGAATGTGAGTGGCTCTGAAATACAAAAGCTATTATGTCTGTTCAACTGAAAAAGCGTTCGGTCATGATCCTTTTATCACTGCCGGTAGTTCTGCGAGATTCTTCGAGTTAATAGTCTGTCGCGTCGTCTGGATCGCGCAGACAAGCACAAACCAGTGTATTAATCATTAATTACTTAGGGGTGAAGAAAAATGCTGGATGCTGATAAACTCGCGATTATCTTACCTTGAAATGAGGCATTAGCTAAATAAGTTGTCAGTAATGCTTATTGTAAATGTAATGATGTCCAATTTGACTTTATTTGATATAACTCAATTCAATCTAATTTCAACTGATTCGATGTAACTCAAATTAATTTCAACTATGAACTTTAATTCAGTCCAACTTAATCCTAATCTAATTTGACTTTAGACTTAATTTGATTCTGTTAAAATTCCACTTAATTTAATTAACCTTCCTTAACTCTGATTTAATACTTTACTTTAGCCCAATCTGACCCACTTTGTTTGATACAACACACAGTGTTCAACTTCACTTTATTGTACGATATTTATAATTTAAAAAAAATAAATAATCGATTCATCAGAAATTGTCTCGTACCGGAGGAAACAGGTTATAAATATAATTAAGTGCAGCCTTACCACGGGAAAGTCCGATATCCTGAAATTAACCGTAATTAACGATTTTTCCAGGAAATTAATCGTTCACGGCACCGATTAAAGTAAACCCAAACAAAGTGCGATATTGACGAAGTTTCTGTAAACAATAATGTTGTATGAATTGCATGCAACGAATAGCTTAGATCAAAGTGCAACGTGTGAACATAATTCCCTTTCTCTCGACTATCTCGCTTCCATGTCGTTCTTTTTCCACGCAAATTTACCTCGCGAATGTTCGACGAGACGGCTTCATCGATTTCCTGATCAATATTAATTCTACTACTACGTTGCATCAATTTCGTAAAAAATATAAAATTTATAGTACATATAAATTGAAATAATTCTTTCATTCAACAATTAGTTATAGAACCCTAGAAATATTTTTCTATTGTTTCTAGCTTTTTTTCTTAGAGATATCATAAATATTTGATTAAATATTTATTCATCAGAAAGTGAATTTGTATCGTATTTAAAAAAGGAGTTCTGGTAATCAATCGATTGCAATCTTTGTTGATGAATTTATCAAGCTCATTTTTCGATCTCATTGTAAGTCGAATGCATTTCATTGCCTGTCGTCTGGTCCGTAGTTCACTGTCTGACCGCGATAATTCGCGAATCCCATCATTTGTGTGATAAAGCATCGTGAGATAAAGCTTTGTGTGAGATCGTCTCGCAAAATTGATTTGCGAAAAAATTTATTACGTTCTATTTAACCCGCTGTTTCATCTATATTTTTATTGTTCCATACTAAGGATCTAATTAATTAGTTACATATCATATATTTATTACGAGGCAGACTCTATCAATCTTCGATTGATCATTGTTCCCTATCCTGTTCAATTATCTTGCGGATAACAAGCGAAGGACGTTGATACACAAAGAACGACGTTAAGATTCCTAAACGGAATCATTTTATGCAAATGTTCGACATTTTCTGTTATGTTATTTTAGAATTTTATATTATTACTAACATCACTAATAGAATACAATTTTTTGATAAATACTATTTAATTGGAATGAATTGGATATTTCAAAAAAGATTCTAGAGAAACTTTTTTACTTCTCATTATCTTCGAATTAATTCATTCAGGACAGCAATTCTGACAATTTTTCGCTGCTTATACTTTGAACTACATACTGTCTTATCGATTGGATACGAGCCTTACGATCCGCATCGATCCAATGTTCATTTATAAGCAATTTAATTGTTCTCCGAGACGAGTTATTCTAATCGATTATCGGATTGAATAATTGTTACAGTTTATTGATCTTTACGAAATAGAAAATACATCGATCTATCTACATAAATCTCTTGGCACGTTGTTTCTTATTGAAATTTATATTAATTATGAAATTACATGAAAATTCGCAGTCTTATAATAATCAGAATGAGTTTTTAATCGTTCAACTTGTCAAATATTATTACTCTGTAAAATCTCAATTTGTTTAATCGAGCATGATTCAAATAATTCCAGACTTGTCCAAAATATCAAATAATCTTTATCTTCAATTCTTTTTCTAAATATTTGTGTAATAACATACATTTAATGAACAAATCAAAAGTGGAAAATCACTCATATACAATCTATTAGTCAACAAGTGAGATGTTGATCGATCTTTCTCAAGATCATCGATAACGATCTCACGAGACTAATCTTAACTTATCGTTAGGTACTTAAGAACTCGTTAATGCTCGTTAAAATTAGCCATTAAATTTTATACATTAGTAATATAGCTTATACGAACTCTAAGAAACTTCTAAGAATCGTTTTAAGAACTACTCTTCAATTAAACATACAGATAAAGCTAACATAGAGATACTATCGATAATACTAATAATTATAGTTTTGACCTGTAAATATAACTAATTGTAGAAATCGTTATTTCTTCTGAAATCTAACATGTTCCAAACTTTTGAAAGTGTATACAACACAGTGTATACAACACAAAAGTGTATATAAACAACATCGACCCCGAAAAGATTGATAAGAATTCTAATTACATCATTTCATGAATAACTTTTCCAGTGAGCGTAAGCACATGAAATATTCCAACAAAACGCCCAGTCGGAGCGTAACTGCATCAATACCTCTGTCGCCACTTTAATACTTCAAATTTACAACGCTGACATTAGGTATAAACAAAATTCGATGCCCGTGCGCCACGATGGAACGTGGTATTTAATCTCGGCAAGAGATAATTAAACGCGAGAGAGCATGTTGGTTGCCGGTCTGTCAGTGCGCGTCGCGTACACCACTAGATAGCGGAAAGCGAAAGTAATGGCGCAAAAATAGAAGAGCAAGTGGCGGGTAACAGTTTCAATATAAAACGGCTCGGCTGTTGCAAACCGATTTCGTTTTAATACGACGCGTGGGTCGCGATTGCTTTTACTTCGACCGACATTTTGTGCCCAGGTACAGTCCATCTGAAACTGTGAGATCGTGCGTTATATTCTTAATTCTTCTTAAATTAGTTTCAAGCGTGGTCGATCATTATCACTGGTTCCAAACTATCCGCCGTGATAGATTCACAGCTCGCATTTGCTAGGTATTAGGTACATGGCAATCGACTTTAAATCATTCTCTTCTTGAAATAATAATTTTCTTTTCACTAATATTCACCTTCAGAACTGCGGTTCTTCTAGAATCTCTTCGGCGTGTATCTTCCAAAGAAGCCAAGTGTCGAAGATCATAAGCGAATTGGACGTTGCGCAGTGGTAAAAATTTCAGTTTCACCTAAACAGAATGTACAAGATTATTTTACAGTTAAAATTAATTGAGAAATTATATCAACGCACGTATACCTCGCTGCTTTCATTTCTTATCCATTGGTAATTAACGAAATGTTTTGAGACTGAAACGTAGTTCTATTACAACAGAACATTGGCAAAGCCAAGAACCGTGTCGACCGCCAACTGAAACCCGAAAGTCCAGCGCCGATTCCACGGACGTTTTGCATCGAGCTCCCACTTTGTTCACCGGAAGTGCTCGTGTGGCCAATCCGCGTGACAAATCGCTAGGGCCCGCGCGAAATCCCTTATCGATCGTTATAAAAGCGAGCGACCCAGGATATGTCGCCGAGAATCGATCCGATACGCTGGTCGAACCTCGCCAGTATCAGTTTCCGGATCACGAGAAACTTCTCCGTAGCTGCAGCCTCCATCAGAGGATCATCGATCGATCACTCGACGAATCTTCGATATTTCGCGCCGGTCGATGTATTCGGTGGCAAACAGAGCATAGCAAGATTCGCGATTTTGAGCCGTCGAACGATTCCAAACGAGATGCCACACGCAATCGATGCCTACTACCCGCGGTAAGTAGCTCGTTATTCACTATGTTACGACGATGCGAGGAGATACGAGGTGCATTCTTTCATAATAATGCACAAAATTTCACTCTGTATTATGTAAGATTTGTAGAAGATTTTTTTTATTTTTCAAAGCGGAATCAATTTAGACATTTCGGATAAAATAATTTTTGCATAAAATAATTCAAACAATAAAGAAATAGATATGAAACTTTAGCAGAGAAACTATTCAGTTGATTTCATTTGACTGTTGTTGCATAATGTTATCGTAATATCTAATGCAACAGAATCTTCGTTGCGCAGTTTGTTTGTTTACAATTAATTTCGATATTCAAACATTTCTTTTTATCGTCTGCAAAATAAATTTTCTAAATATAATTTAGTATCGCTATAATGTTAACGAAATAGCTTAGCTAACAATACCAGCGAAGACAACACAAAATAGATTAATTGCTGATTTATGACTCCGAAGATCAATGTAGTTCTTATACATTACAACTTATTCATTTTTTATTATTTTGATATATTTTAATTTTTAATTCTATTAATTAAATTTCTGCACCGTTTTTTCCTCTAGACAAATGAAAGTAATACTTCTCAAACTTTTACTTTTCTTTTAACGAAAAAGTACACCACAATGTCTATCTATTTTAAACTATGTTCGTCCAAGCATGAAAAGTTTTTAAATGTAATAGCAGCATGTACTTATAAAAGCAACAGGTTTGCCGGTAAAAGGAAAATGTATATTTTAATGGATAGTGTAAGGTATGCAGAAAGTCGCAAAATGATTTTCAACATCATCAGTATAAAATAAATGGGCAACTATCAGGCAGTTACTTTACGAAATAGCAATGTGAAAATTTATTTTTCTTTACTGATGTAGCAACAGTTAATTTGTCGACATGCTTTTAGTAGACACTTTATAGAACCACCTGTTATTCTAATTAAAAGCTAATGCTTCATGCGTTAAATATAAAATAATTAAAAGAGAGTAAAATATTTTAATATAAAGTACATAAGAGATTTTAAAAGCATAAAAATATTAGAATACCTCACAAAATAATTGGCGAAAAAAGGAATTCAAATTTAAATATAAAATGCATTAAAATATAAAATGTTGAATAAATACTTTAAAAATATTTAAATAAATTTCATTTTATTTTCAGAGTGTCCACATTGGTCTCCAACGTGGCGAAAAATCTATCTACCAACAACAATTACGAATATATAAGAAAGATACCTTTGTTGAATAGTTCGACAGAATCTCTTCCTTCAAAAGTTTGTTCATATATCGAAGAATGCGCATCCCTTTGCTGTCCAAAGGATATTTATATTTGCGATGGAAGCGATACAGAATACGAGCATCTATTGAATTTTCTGGAAAAGAATGGGACCATATCGCCTTTACCAAAATATGAAAATTGGTGAACATTTACTTCATTCACATAATTGATTTCAGAAAGTTCCTTGAATAAATAACCTTCTAGATATTTTGAGTATTCGTTCTTTGGTCTTTTGCCAACATTGTCTTAATAATGTGTGTTTTGTAAGATTTTGAACATACAGATATAAACATCTTTTGTAAATTCAATAAAAACTTCAAAGCAGTTTAAAATACAAATAGTACAAATAGAAGAACATTGGAATAATACAAATGTTTCAAACGATAGTTATGATTTTAACATGTAAAAATTTTACTTTTAGTTGGCTTGCTAGAACAAACCCGGCAGACGTAGCACGTGTCGAGAAACGCACGTTTATCAGCACCGAATGCAAACGCGATACTATTCCTATACCGCGCGAAGGTGTTATTGGAGAACTGGGTAACTGGATTTCTCCGGGAGACATGGACAAAGCCATTCTTGAACGTTTCCCAGGATGTATGAAAGGTAACTTCCTTAAAAAAAAAAACATTTAATTGTTCAACATATCCGAGACTATTTCTATTTTAAAATTCATTTTTCTACACATTCATTTTTCTTTTTTTTTAATTGCAATCCAAGAATTGATCAATGATCAATTGATAATCGAGTCATAAAATAATACTGATCTCCAATATGTCAATTTAACAAATAAAACAAACTGATTATTCCATTTTTATAATTCAGATCGAACAATGTACGTCATTCCCTTTAGCATGGGTCCAGTGGGTTCACCTTTCTCAAAAATTGGAATAGAGATCACAGACTCCGCATATGTTGTTTGTTGTATGAGAATAATGACAAGGATAGGAAAAAATATCTTAGAAACGCTTGGCAATGACGATTTTGTCAAATGTCTGCATTCTGTCGGTGTTCCAAAAAGCGACTCAAAGGTTGAGATTAATTCTTCCTGGCCCTGTGATCCTGAAAGGACCATCATCCTTCATAGACCAGACAAAAATGAGATAGTTTCTTACGGCAGTGGTTACGGCGGAAATTCTTTGCTTGGAAAAAAGTGTTTCGCCCTAAGAATAGGCTCAACTATTGCTAAGAATGAAGGATGGCTTGCGGAGCATATGCTTGTATGTATAACATTACATAATTTTATGTAAATTAAGAAAAAAAGAAATTTGATTTTAAAGATGATCGTGTTAAATATCAAAATTTACTTTTATAGATATTTCAGAATATCAAGTTTTACTATTAATATACATAAATTGAAAGTAACTGTCTTAAATAATAAAATTTAAAATTCTAAAATTTACTTTGCTATACTACATATAGATTAAAGGCAACTATTTTAAGTTATTAAGTTATTTAAGTTTTATTATTTATCATTTTATGTTAGTGGAAGATATCAAAGCAATGAAAATTTCACTATTATTTTCTCTTTCAATTCTATTTTCAATCATTACTTGGCATTTGGAAACGCATCAGTCGCTTAAAAGATTCTGTATCAGTTACCTTTTGTAGATACTGGCTATCACAGATCCAAAAGGTAGAAAGCGTTACATTACTGCAGCATTCCCCAGTGCATGCGGCAAGACAAACCTAGCCATGCTGAAACCAACGTTACCAGGGTACAAGATCGAGTGTGTAGGAGATGATATCGCTTGGATGAGATTCGATCAAGAGGGCAGACTTCGTGCCATAAACCCAGAAAATGGTTTCTTCGGCGTAGCTCCCGGAACCAATTGTATCACCAATCCCAATGCCATGAAGACTATCTTTAAGAATACTATTTTCACCAACGTGGCTGCTACCAGCGATGGTGGAGTCTTCTGGGAGGGAATGGAGGAAGAAATCAGTGATGATGTTGAAGTAGGACTTCATTATCGCTATTATTATTAACTGCGGATGTTCCTGTATTTATAGGGATTGCATTAATTGCAATAATTGCATTTTCTAATCATATTTTTATAGATCACCGATTGGCGAGGCAAGAAGTGGACCAGAGGATCCAAGACACCAGCAGCACATCCGAATTCCAGATTCTGTACTCCAATTAAAGAATGTCCTGTTATCGATCCTGGTTGGGAAGATCCAGCTGGTGTTCCCATTGACGTTATTATTTTTGGAGGACGAAGACCAGAAGGCATCCCTCTTGTATATCAAGCTAGAAATTGGCAACACGGTGTCTTTATTGGAGCTTCTATGAGATCTGAAGCTACCGCTGCAGCAGAACACACGGTATGTAATAATTCAAAGAACAATCATTTAACAGACTAATCAAAGAAGCATTAATTATTTTCTAATTATTTTATTAATTTATTGGAGACTAGTGACCCAGATGTTGAGTCATGCAGTCCTTAGTGGCTGAAAATTCAGTGCCTGAGTCATCTACAGTGATTTATATATACTATGAATTTTATTTATAAGAAATTTAAAGATATCGAAACGCACAAAATGCATACAATATGCAGAAATAAAAAATATCTAAACTACAGTACTGATAAATGAAATCTCTGCTTAGGTTTCATCATTCAATTGTGTTCATAAAAAATTCTCTTCATCATGCTTCAGTACTTCAATTCTATTTTTGGAAATTAATTTGTTTAACAATTAACAATTAGGACAAGGTAATCATGCACGATCCGTTCGCTATGAGACCTTTCTTTGGCTACAATTTCGGACACTATCTCAATCATTGGTTGAGTATGACCAAAGTGAAGAATGCTAAGCTTCCAGCTATATTTCATGTGAACTGGTTCAGGAAGAATGCGGATGGCCAATATCTATGGCCAGGATTCGGCGACAATTCTCGCGTTTTGGATTGGATTCTTCGAAAAATTGACGGTGAGAATATCGCAGTAGATTCTACAGTAGGTCTGTTACCAAAGTCAGAGTCATTCAATTTGGAGAACTTGAGCAAGGACGTAAATATGGAGGAATTGTTCAGTTTACCGAAATCTTTCTGGGAGAAAGAAGTTAGGCATCTTAGGGAATATTTCGATATGCAAGTAGGCGATGATTTACCTACAGATATTCGTGAAGAGCTTGAACTTCTTGCTTGTAACGTGGATAAGCTTTAATTGAATCATTTGGTTCCTAATATCGTAGTAAAGTTGAATTATATTTTTTTATTGAAAGGATTTATAAAGATTGTAGGGAGTCTAGGATTAAAAATTTAGTCTCAATTTGAACAGAAATCGTGTTCAATTTAAACTTTCAGTTA
This sequence comes from Frieseomelitta varia, assembly GCF_011392965.1. NCBI lineage: Eukaryota > Metazoa > Arthropoda > Insecta > Hymenoptera > Apidae > Frieseomelitta > Frieseomelitta varia. The sequence continues at coordinate 270,723 of NW_025110694.1, forward strand.
TTGAAATTAAAACATTAAAAAGCTGTTAAAATGTTTTATTATATTAAAATCTGAACATAGTATTACGACGATTTTTACTTGAACGTCGGTCGCAATTGTTATACTCATTGAAACATTCAATGTGATGTTTTATTTCAAACAAATACTCTTCCTTTTTAATATCGTGTTTTTATTGTAAAGAAATATTTTTATGACTGCTTAGTATAGATTTTTTGTGAGAGATCGTATGTGAGAATAATAGTATGCAATTCAGCATTTATGACAGAAGAAAAATATGTATTTTCAATATTTTTTTTGAATAAAAGATTTAAGAAATGATCAATTTTCACATATTCTTTTTAAGTTATTCGTTATCTGAAAGATAATCAAACAGTGATATTAGAGTTTTCTAAAATATTTAAATAAATTTTATTTTAAATAAAAGAAAAAAAGTCATACTATCAATTCTTTATTAATTCAATATTTTAATTGTCTAAATACTATTGGTGAAAGACTTTATAAGACATTCAAAATTGTACATTCCGATAAATGTTACAAGATTATTGCAGTCATATACATATACAATTAAAAATTTAAGAATGATTTTATATAAAGAATTTAAAATATCTTAATCGAAATTTTGAAATGAAATTTAAACAAATTATTTATCAGTCTGATTACTATAATGAAGAATAATTTGAGTTACATGAAAAAAATCATAATCTTTGTATAGATTAGACTAACATAGATTATCTTTAAAAAATTTGCTTAAATTTCTTGATCATTACTTTAATAACATTATACCCGTATGTTAAGCAAGAAATAAGTTGAAGACTTTTCTTATACGTCAAGAACATAATATACACTATATATTATATATATTGAAATATGTTATTAAATATGCAATTTAAAATAAATGATTAATAGAGAAGAATATCAGACGTGTCAAATGCGTGGATTTTACAACAGAAGGATTTAGATGTTATTCAATGTTATTTTTAGTTAAAATATTACATTTTCTTAAATGATTCCGTATTGACAATTTTATATGTTCTATAAAAAAATATAAAAGTAACAATTTCAACAATATCACACGAATGAAAATAATAGAATGTGTGATTTAAAAAAAAATATTTTTATAAGCTAAACGATGGTATTATAAAAAGAATTCTAACAATAATTATTCCATGATTTATATTGATTAATTTCTAAAACCTTCATGTGCATTAGTTATTAAAATCATAATACAGAAGTTCTCTGACAATCACAAATACATCATCCCTGTATTATTTTTCACTCTCATGCAATTTTACATTAAAAATACAACAAAATATGTTTATGAACTTACTCCACTTGTAACCAAAAGTTTCTTTGTGAACAATGTTCTATGTACAAGTTCAACTCTACATATCCACCATATTGATACATTGATCATCTAATTAACATCAGTTACAAGTTCACAAAGAATCACATAATATATATCTTTTTTATTAATAAGATATTTTTTTCAATCTCTAGGATTAACTAATATATTCTGATATATACTTTGGAGACTAGATCAATACATTTTTTTATCAGTCCTTAGCACTTTGCATCAATTTCATAAGATTGCACAGATAATAGTTATGTCCACTTCTTAATCTTGTTCCTTTTTTTTCTTTATACTATATTATATAATGTCACTATAACTACTGTACAATTGTATATTGTAACTTCACAGTAACAAATATTTGATTAATAAATATATTAACACTTTCGTGCATATTAATATTATAAACACTAATTCATTTCTCATTCAATGCTGTTATATGTCTATCTCTTTTCTTTCCCATTAAAATTTAAACAAGGGTGTCCTTTGAATTGTAGTAAAATCATAAAACTAAAAAGATGTGTAGTATTATGTCACTGATCACGAAAGTGTTAATAAATTTCATATACTAATAACATATTTTTTTTATAGCCGTTTATATATTTTTCTTTACATTATATGTTTTTTTTTTACAATCCAATAACTTAATTTTTTTGTTAAATTAAAAATTAAAATTAAAATAAAATACAAAAAATCATGATAAGCAATTAAAATAAATTTCTCAAATAAAATTTTTAAAATTATATATACAAATATATATATATATAAACAAAATATAACATCTGATAGAAGGAATATATCAACCGATATAAATAAAAATTCATTAATAATATAATTATTTCATAAACAATAATGTTTGCAAAGTATTAATTCTAAAATTTCTATAATTTAATATAAAATCACTCCGAAACGAAGACAAAAAACCATTCATAGTTTGTCATTTCGTGTTATATCGTTGTATCGTATGAATCTTCAACGTTTTTTAAAAATATAATGCTGACATATTGAATATTAACTCAAAATGAATATTTCATTATATCTATTTTAATTTCACAAAATTTATAAATTTAAATATGCATACTTAAAATATCAATGTTATTTCTGTACTATAATATTACTTCTTGTTAATTCACAATACATTTTGGTAATGTACTTGAAATATCACTTGAATTCATGAACACAGAATAGTTAATTTTAGTGAATATGTGCGTAGTGAAATAATTCTCCTGATATTGGACAAGACAAGATGTTCTTAAGTAATGAAAGATATAGTGCATTATAACAATATTATCTATGTAGAATACCTATAAGTATAGATAATCTAAAAAATATGGTTTCAAAGATATAGAGAGCTTTAATCTTTTATAGTTCTTTATAATGCTTATTGAATACAACAAGTGTTGTATGTAACGTAGATTTAAATCTATTTCGTTATTTTAATTTATACTAATTATCTTTCAGTGTTGCTTTAGTATTGTAATTCATTAAAATTAATTAAAAAATTCATTTTATGTGTATAATTTTAGAGGTTTTTTAAGATCTTAAGAAAAAATTGTATATAACTTTTTTTCTATCTTTTTGTTCTTTTTTGTTAAAATAAAATCTCAGGTACATACTTCTCACCCATCGTGCTTCTTCACCAACGTTTCCAGAGCTCTTGGTATACACAAAGGGCACAATATTTCCGGCTTAGTAGTCTCAGATAACATTTTTCCTAAGTATTGAGCTGTACATGGAAGAACTAATGATTCAGATGTTAGTAACTCGGTTTCCATCATTGGGATTACTTCAGTTTTATATGAGGCTAATGGAAAATGATGTCCACATGTGAATATCATTGTGTCTTCTTCAGTTTCGAGAAATCGGTATACTGCATCCGGATCCTAATTCCGGAATAATAAATGTTTATAATAACAACTATTGATTTAAAAAATATTTCAGTTGATGAAATGAATCTATTATAAATACATAATTTACCTTAATATGTACAAACGCTTTGGAGTCATGAATATTAGAAGACACAGTGCTTATAACTCCTTCCATCATTTCTTTTGAAGTATTATTTCCACTTGAACCTGGATATCCAGTCAACGGTGGTCCAAATTGATCAGCTGTTAAAGAAGATAACAGCTTAATGAATTCAAGAGTAGGTTGGCCTAAAAAGAATATTTAATAATTTAATATAATTTTTATTTTATATGAGAATTTAAAACTTCAGATTATTTACCTTGATCAATATGATGTAATAACATCGAACACACTTGAAGACAAAACTTAATAGAAAAATAGTTAATTGCAATGAAGTTTCTGGTTTCGGTATTATTTTTATTTATGTCTAAATATTTATCCATGATTTCTTGACTACAAAAATATTTATAGTTATGATTATATAAAAAGATATAAATAAATATATTAGACAAATAAATATAAATTTACCAGAATAATAATAATCCAAGGGGATAAAAAATCGATTGGATGTGCTCCAAAAATATATTTTCTATACTTTGCATTGGTAAATCGTGTTCAATCCAGAATTCAAGCGCATCTTGTAATATTTTAGACTTGATAGTATCCACTTCGTTTTCCATTTCATTCAAGAAAAACTTGATTACTTTTATAGCTTCATTAGTTATATTATTCCGAGATCGCGTAATTTTCTTTTCAGGAAATGCTCCGTTGCCTTTAAATAACTGATCTACAACATTCTTCATGGGAGTAGAAGCTCCTGAACTATCTTTAGTGGATATTTCTACTTTCTCTTGCTTTCGTAATTGGTTTTCTTTGAAAATAAGATTTTCCATCCATTCTTCTGAATCAGAACTACTGTCAGAATCAAAACTGGCCTCAAATATTCCCATTGGTGCGTTTTCTGATTTAACATCTTTACACATTTCTTCTAAGCCACCTTGACAATCGAACGTGTACAATTCTTGTTGAAGTGTATGTAAACTATTCAGCGATTTGCTCGCAGGAATTTTCATTTTGTTTTTGACGGCGCAATCGTTGACAGAATCGATCAGATTCTCCTCTACCTGTTTATTAAAAAGTTCAGTGTTTTTTCTGACATGACGTGTTGATGAAGACTTCTTTAAATGAGATTCATCCATAGACTTCCCATCTGTCTTTTCGCAATTTTCAGACTTCACTTTTGAGCAAGATTGAAGACTCAGTACATGTAAAATCTTTAACTGATACAAAAACGCATCAGAAATATTATGTTGCAACATAGCTATTTTTGAGCAAGCTTGATAGTTTCCCAACTCAATACACTAAAAACATGGATATAAAGTTATTAATTATACGAAATATTGATATTACTATAAAAATATACATTTAACTAATTCTAAATTAATCCTTTTGAGAATAATAAAAGAACCAACCTTTTCAATAATTCTCGATGAATCATATAAACCACAGAAATATTCTAATGCATGATTTAACGTCAATTCTCCTGGTGATTTTTCGATAAGGCTTAAAGGACGAACAACACCCGCTAAAGAGAGTACATCGTAACTTTGATAAGAAATAATAGGAGCGGGAATATTAGGAACTTGACTAGGCATGTCCAAAGCTACATGCGATGCGTGAGGGAGCCGTACAATTCGCTTTTTAATCAACACAAGCTTATCGTCGGTGTCACGTGTATCTTTTGTAGGAAGCCGGCCTAATTGTGCTCTACTATTATTACCCCAAGCTAAAATTGTACCACCTGAAAAAATACAGCAAAAAATGAAAACTCTGTCACTGGCAGACTATTCAACAATCATTTTGTCTTGGAACTAATACAAAAATCTTAGAAGCATAATAGGATAATGAAGTTAAAGTTTGTATTATAAACATAAAACTTGTCTTCTTGAAGCTTTTGTTAACATTTGATAACACAATATATTATATAATTAAATACCTGGTTGAATCGCAATCGTATAATCATATCCGCAGCAAACTCCAACAGTTTTTATTATAGGATTTATTTTTTCCTTCAATTCGCTTTCTGACTGGATTAATCTACTTTCATCATGAACATTTCCATTTCTCTCGCTCACCGAAGAATTCTTTACATCACCACTTAATTCTTGTTCCTCTTCGACTCGTTTGTAAGCATTATGCCTTGGAGGTACTTGTGCAAAGATTGAAGCAGGATTATAACACAATGGCGTAGGAATCAGCACTTCTCGTCTGCTACCATTGCCTATCTGACCATCCAAGTTCCTACCCCACGTATAAAGCGATCCATCCTTCGTTATGAGTGCATTATGGTGGCAACCAGTTGATATCTATCATAAGTGGCAAATATATTATAAAATTTAAGGGCAGAAAAAATGTTAAAATAAAAAATACCAAAATCAATGAACCGTGATAAAATGGGAATCTTGTTTAAAAGAATGCTTTAACTGACCTGTATGATATCCCCTTTGACTAAACTCGTATCTATGATGGTTGGTTTCAAATGCGTTTGAGCTTCTTCCAATGACCCAACATTTACATTTTTTAAACACATATTATCCAATTTTTTTCGCGATTCTGTACTGATACCGCACGCTCTTGCTTGTGCATTCTTATTTTGTGCATTACTTTCTAAGACTTCTTCGTTAATGTCATTATTTATGTTTGTGGAATCCGTGACTTTTTCAAACTCATCAATATTATCAAACTGTTTCAAGTCTCGTTGTTCCAATATTCGAGTTCGCTTTTGACTTTGTGCTTGCAATCGAAGAACTTGAGGACTAGCTCCCCATATGTACAATTTATTTGTATAACTAACGGCAAGCTAACAAAAAATAATGTTATTAGCAAATATATGTAATACTTTCTTATTTACTTAATATAATAAGTATATCCATGATCCAATAAATTTTTTTTACTTACATTATGGAAATATCCAGTGGCAATAAGAGATATTCTTTCTGATAATGAAACTTTCATTGGCACCGAACTCTTAACATTACTGCCCACACCTAATTGCCCAAAAATATTACAACCAAACGCATACACAACACCCTCTGTTGAAAGAGCTAATGTATGTGCATGGCCAGCACTAATGTAACGTATAACTGTACCAAGTAGAGACGTAACTAAGGTAGGAGTCATTTTTTTGTCCGTATTACCATGACCCAATTGACCATGAACACCCCAGCCCCATGTAAAAACTCTGCCGTCCGTAGTCAATGCTACTGAATGATACTGTCCAGCTACTGCATCAATAATGACTTCTTGAGCTAAAGAAGTAATTAATTCAGGAGTTGGACACTGTAGAATTTTCCCTAGACCCAATTGACCGAATTGACTTGATCCCCATGCATAAACGCCATTATTAGTTACCGCCAAAGTATGACAGTGACCACAAGATACGCTGAGAACTTCAACCTCCATGATCAAAAAAAAAGTTATAGCTTGAGGTGAACCATACCTCAACACGGATGGACCAGTTCCTAATAATTAATTTAAATATAAAGATATACATTTTTAATAATAAAAAAATATAAAGATATACATTTTTAATAATAAAAAAATATAAAGATATACATTTTTAATTATATATATTCACCTAAACAGCCTTGCACAGAACTTCCCCATGTATAAACATTTCCATTCCTAATAAGAGCAACATGAGAGAATCCAGCGCATAACGGCCTTCTTTTAAAATCAGCATCAAAATTGGTGTACTTATGATTCTAGTTTAAATTATATAAACACATGATTATCAATTAATACGAAATGATAAGCAATTTGTATAATAGTTACCTTTTTAAGCTCTAATAATTCAATGTTACATGTAATAGATTCTTGATGTAAAATAGATCTTTTATAAATCAAAGTCAGTAAAATTAGTAAAAAAGTTTCTATGATTTCTTCTATCAGTGTATCAGCCTCATCCTACATAAGAAATAAAAATACATGTCAATTATATGAATAAATAAACTAACTATTAATTAGTAAATCAATAATACATACATTTTCCATGAGATCTATAGAATCACATTGACTAGATTGAGAACTATGCGAAGTTGTTCTATTGCGTAACCGGCATCGCACTACTCTAGGTCTTATCACTGGATTCGTTGGATCGTATAATGTTACTAATCTCTAAAAGATATTTAATATAATATAAAATAGTATTAAAATAGTATAATATAAAAATATTAAGTTGCTTCTATTACTATATTATAAATGCAACCTAAATCTTACTTGAAGTACAAAAATTTGGGAGTCTTGAAGATTATCAAGAATAAATGACATATGACTTCTAGCTAACTCAGGATACACTAACATTGCTTGCATTAGACTTGGTTCACTGATACATATCAACAAACCATCTGAAATAAAATAAGCGTTTTATAAATATTTCAGCTTCAAACCATGTTATAATTATTGTTATGCATTACATGGTGTTGGTTGAAAATTGCTTAAGCTGAAAGTATGTATTGTCCTCATAAGAATATCTAGCATTTGTCCATAAAGACCCTTCTGTGTTGCTAAATGGTGCAACACTTCCCAAAGACACGTCTGTCCAGCGATATTAACTGCTAACAATTCATCGTAAAAAGAATTTGTAGATAAGAAATACCTAAAATTCAAATAACTTTTATCAAATATTTTCTCCACAAAAATTTTTTATAAATCATATCTGAACAAGTTTATCTAGATTCTTACAAAAATTCTTTATATATAGCCTTGGATTTTTGAGATGAAATTCTAAGTGTCCGTTCGATAAAAGCGAGAACACATAAGTTAGAAAGATGTATCCTTGGTGCTACAGGCAGTTCACTAATAGCAGGAGATGCTAAACAATGTGTGAGACAACGTAATAAATCAGCTGTATAACCAACAGACGCAAATTTTAACATACTCTTCATTATTCTACACTGAAAAAAGAGTAATCATAAAAATTATACATAAATTTAAATAAGAAAACAATGTTAACATCTTCTTTACCTCTACTTACTTTTGACAATTTATAGCAAGTCACAGCACGTGGAAATTCTTTGTTAGTCAAAAGTATATCACCAGCTTGCTCTAATAATTGTTGTGCATTAATGCCGAATACTATAGCCAATTTTGTCGCTTTCTCAAGATCATTATTTTTTAAAACTAATTCCATAAAAATTGATAATATTGATTTTCTGCAAACGAAACGATACATTTATTGCAAATTTTCATAAAATTGATAAGATGTGATAAAAATATAACACTGACCTTAAAACAATTTTATATACAGAATGATTTGTTACAATTATACAAGTATCCACATGAGGTAATTCAATTTTAATATCTTTTACTGCCTTTGGTAACGTGTATTTGTTTCTAATTTCTTCAGAATGTGTTGTTGGTGCACTATTCGTACAATCAATGGTTCTGTATACAGCGCGTATAACTTCTTTGCTATTCACTAAAGAAAAGTGACCAACAATGCACTCTGGATTGAATTTACCATTATCATTCTTACGAGTTTCGGATAATCTGTCCGATATTACGTACATCACACGTTGACTGACGTCAGTAATGAAAAAAAATCGTTGCGTTAATAAAACATTTTTACATGATTCAAATACTTTATGTGCTGATAAAGGTACAGTAGTAAAATTAGGTCCATATACCTGTAATTTCAAAATCGTTTATATGTCATATTTGTTATCAGATAATTAAAAATTAATAAAATATTTCTATACCAATATTTGATTTGTAATAGAATGATAACATGTATACAATTGTTGTCCATCCCTATCTAACTGAGACATCAGAAATACCTCTTTTGACATTGCTTCTGGTGTTATTTGATTCTGATTTACTTCTGTAGAAGAATCAGAATTAATACTTGTATTTTGAATATTTCGATTACTTGTAATGTCTGTAAAGTTAATAAAAGGATCTAATTAATGATCTATAAAATTTTACAATTTTTATTATGGAATTATGTATATGCATATACAAACCATGATATTGTAAATTTTCTCCTAATGTCTGACTTTTCGTTTCTATTAATTTTTGTCTAAGAATTGCAAGTTTGTCCACAGACAATTGCTTAAGTCCTTGCAATCTGGATCTAGTAGAAGCAAATATTCTAGTATTATCATACATGTCATTTGTATGCAACGCATTGTATGATTCTCCATTCTCTAAGTGCTGCAAACAACTGTATGTACGCTGTTCCAAAAGTAATCTCCACTGTCTTCTAGATTGATTTGTTATCAGAAGAGACACAATGTCATTACTTTGATCACGACAAATATGCAGACTGGCGATATTGCCCTTGATTTGTGTAACATTCGTTTGGTGGCCAGTTTCAAGATTTATAAATATAATCTCTCCATACTCAGTCCCAATAATACCAATCTCAGCAGGTATTATCGTACTTTGCCACCATACAATTGCAGTAGGCCTAAAAATTTTAAATTATGAAAATATAATGTGTGAAACATTAAATTATGATTATGTTCCATTAAAAGTCTAATTATGATATGCACTTTGAATGAGATGATTGCGAACTAATAGGAGGAAATGAAGTTATATCATCACTAGTCCATCTTCTATCCTTTTCACAATTTTCATCTACAAAGTACAGAGCAGGGATTATATATACAGATCCATCAACACTTGTGCAGAGCAACCATGATCCCATAAAGTTAAAACATAAGGCTGAGATTTGCTTGTGAGACCCTTGGAACCAAGGTATTCTTTTAATCACTGCAGTAGATACTGAGTCTTTCTTATAATATAAAAAAATTTCAGCATTTCCTGTCACAAGCGCTAGGAACAATCTCTTTCCATATTCACACTGTGTACTGTGTTGTATCTCTGTTGCTTTGATCAAACATTGTAATTTAAATAGACTTTTCTCACTAAAACTTGTCATTGGCTGAAAGCCTTCCGTGCCTATTTCTGCAATCATTATATATGTATGACTATTGGTAATTTTAATACTACCTGGAAAATATAAAACATTACATTAAATTCTGCTACAGAAAGATCCTCTTAAAAATTGTTATACAGTATATCACAAGAAAAACATATATAATACACCTACATAATACACATTACAACACCTATATAATACACATTTATAAATTTCGAACTGAATAATTCTTACAAAAACAATACGTCATCGTTAAATTTTAAAGGCATAACAAATTTTATATTTACAAAACTCCATACAATTAAAATATACAACATGGCCTAAAAATTAAAGAAGTAAAAGAGATCATTATAAATTTCTCTGACTTACAAATATTTAAATCAGTTATTGATTTTTTAAAGTACACAATAAATTATTTGTCATGTGCATAATCTCAAAAAGCATGTGGGAAAATTTACATAAAATTCAACGATCGTATTATTCTATTTGTGATTTTGATTGCATAGTATGTCGGGTTAAATATTTACGAGTATATCACAAGATGTTATACCTGTGTTTATGTACTTGTAAAATAATACAATTGACGAGAAGAAAGCTTCGCCTGTTAAGAAATACTTGTGCTAAAAATAAATGATTGCAAAAGTAATCTAGACCAAATGTCACATTGCGCATTCCGTCGGAACGTATTTATTTTTTCTTATGCGAGGAGAACGAAGAGGATCAATTATTTACAGCGCATTACATTTTTATGGTAACACCGCAGTCAAATTTCTAAACGTCAGAATATCAAGGTTAGATTGCGTTACAATCATCGGAGTGACCATCGTGAAGAGATTGAAATTACTAGTTTATCTTGCAAGTCAATATTTGTTCCGTATGCGCCTTGACACGGTTCGAGTGCAGTCGCAAATCCGTTTTAATATTTCTGGCGCGAAATGTGCGAATGATGTGACTCGTTAATCAATTACGTATGTAAATTCTGTAATAAATATCGCAAACGTTTTCTATAATCATTATACTCGCTCATTCCGTTTAATGAAATTAAAACCTAAGCATTTCTATTTCTTAAATTGTTTAAATTAACCTCAATAAATATTTTTGTACATGTATTTTTTTTTTTTTTATCTCTGTCAAAAATCACTCTTTACAGAATTCATGTATTTTCTAACCTATCGATATAAAATACAACATTGGAATTTCACAAAACTTAAAAATTCGAATAATAGAACAAATTCGTAAGGCAGATACGCATTTCTCAGTTGGTAAAACTGGTAACATTTGTACGTCGCTACTTCGCACAGTAGTATCATTTGAAGTGCGCATCAGAAAAAGTGGTGTACGATAGCGAAAATCGACAGATCAGTGGCGAATAAGTTTTACGTTTTTTTTTTTTAGAAAGAAGATACTGAAGAAAACGGTGTATCGTACGGTTGATGCGTAACTGAAAGAATTGACAATGGGTTCGAATAAACGGCACAAAACCGAGAAAAGTCGGGACGCTAAGAAGAAGCGTCATCGTAGCCGTTCACGAAGCTATACGCCTGAACGTGAGAAATCGGAAAAGCACAGACATCACAAAAAGCATAGAAGAAAAGAGCGCAAGGATTATGATAGCGATGGTTATTATCTGATTCATTATTTTTAAACTAGACGAGTACGTTGGCTCGGTTGCTTTTCTCAATGTCGCATGTTTTAGTAGAGGTATTAACTATGCGCGCACCGTCTAAAAAACCTCGTAATTACTTACGAGCGGTTTTAGATAAGCTAAAGTACTTTTCATCAAACTTTGTCGTTTCCCATCGTGTTTCGATAGTAATGTCGTGTTTCGTCTGCGCAGACACGTATTTATCGATTTCAAGTTACAAGATTAAATAATTTGGAAGGGATCAAAGCGAATAATAATGTATACTTTGCATAGGTACATAAGCATTTACTATGATGAGCATACGATAGTTAATATCAGTTAATACTGCTGTTTATTTCATTTCAGTCGAAATAGTTAATGCACCTCCACCCCCAAAAATCTCTAAGTCTTCACATCCGTCAACGCCTCCACCTCCTGAAATTTCAAAGCAGCATAGTCCGTCGCCAAGCAAAGGCGGCGGGACACAAACCTCTCTGTCCATCGAGGAGACTAACAAATTGAGAGCAAAGTTAGGTTTGAAGCCTTTAGAGGTTGACAGTGGCCCAAAAGATGATCCTAATAAGATTAAGGATGACTTGGGAGAATTTTATCACAAGCCTGCTCCTGATGTTAATGAAAAGTTAAAGACACAGAAATTAAAAGAGAAAATTGGTACTCAGAAACAGAAGAGATTGATCGAGGCCAATTTAGCCAAAGTAAAAAGTTTAGGTGAATGTGATTCTGATGATGATACCAAAAATTGGATTGACAAAACCAGACGTTTGGAGGAAGAAAAGAAAAAAGCAGAAGAAAGGGTATTTTTGAAGTGTTTCAAATGTATAGTACACAATTAATATATCCTTAGTTAACATTCTAATCTTTTTTATTTCTATACTAGGCAAAAATGTTAGATCAATTAGATGAAGAATTTGGAATTGGAAATTTGGTTAAAGAAGAAATTCACGCTGCCCGCAATACGGCTTACACTGAAAAAAATTTGAAGGGCCTCAAAGTGGAACACAATATTGTAAGTATTTAGATCAATGTTATTATAATTATTTCAATTATTTACATTACGACGTTCAACAGGACAAATTTGAAGAAGGTAAGACACTGATCTTAACACTGAAAGATCAGGAAGTGTTAGAAGAAGGCGATGATGTGCTCGTTAATGTAAACATAACGGATGAGGAACGTTATCAACGTAATATTTTCAACAAGACGAAAAAGTCTGGTTACGATGCATACGACGACGATAATTTCGATGAATTCGGATTCCCAAAGAAAACGATTTTAGAAAAATATGATGAAGAAATCGAAGGGACGAAAAAAGAGACTTTCACTCTAGGTGTTAATAATATCAAAGATGTCAAACAGAACAAACTTGACTACGTAAAACAACGTTTAGCAAACAAACGATTAGAATCATTGCAATTAATAGAGCCAAAACTGGCTAGTGAATATTATAATGAGGAAGAACTTGCAAAATTTAAAAAGCCAAAGAAAAAGGTAAAATTTTATGCCATTTTTGACCACTGTGCAATTAACATTTTTGTTATTATTTATTACTTCAGGTTCGAAAGATTAGGAAAAAATTAAAAGCGGAAGACTTAATTCCTGAAGATAATGATTATCTTCGAGATCTTGGAAGTAGAAGAACCAAACGAACTGAGGATGTAAAAGAAAATGATGCTTTAGATGTAGATGATTTAGGAGGTATTTCGTGTATTTCTTAGAAATTACAATCATCTCTTGACATTCAAATTATAAATTAAATTGATTTTTCTTCATTTCCAAGCTCCCGCTGAAGATCTCAGTGGAATAAAATTGGAAGAAGATGACAAAGAGCTGGAATTACAATTGGCGTTAAAGAAAGCTCAAAAACTGAAGGAATCACAATCGTCAAGTATTGAAAAGGTTGTTGAAACCATAAAGCAAGAGCCTATGGGCTCTGAAGAAAATCAATCTGGAAATATCGTTCTTAACGCCACTGCAGAATTTTGCAGAACTTTAGGAGACATTCCTACTTATGGTCTTGCCGGGAATAGGGAAGAAAATGGACAAGAACTAATGGTATTGAATGTTCTTTCTCAAGGTTCTTTCTCAAACGGTATTATTTGAATCTCTTTTCTTTTAAAATAAAAAAATATAGGACTTTGAAATGGATGGAGTCAAAGAGGAACCTCCTGCAAACGAAGAGGAAGATGATGGCCGTGGCGCGTGGAATACTGTTCATTTAGGTATCTGCAATATCCAAGAACAATCTTTTACACTGTAGAAATCTTGTGCAATCGTTTTATATTTTACAAACAGATGAAAGTACGTCAGAACCAGTAGCAATGGAAGCTGCGATTTTGGATGCAGAACCTTCGCTCGGGCACGGCGTTGGTGGAGCGTTAAAACTCGCTATGAGTAAAGGTTATTTACAAAAAGAGGATAGTAGTAGACCATCGGCGTCTCGTTTCGCTCATCTACAGGCTCAAAATTACTCGATAGAGGACAAGACTTACGGGTATGTATGGAATATAACTATCATTCAATACAAGAAGCTTTCTCACATATTTGAAAAGAAAAATTAGTGTGAGAAATATTCTTCTATTGAATGCACACCAACGAATCTTGTTAGACGAGTCTCTAGTGAATTTCAAACTGTTAGTTAACAGTCGTAAATAGAGAGCTCAGATTTCGGTGCTCGGAAAATGGATGATCTGCTACCGCAACAAGAGATTAACTACTTTGTCGGAGATGATGAAAGGCCTGAGAAGAGAGTAGGATTGATAGAGGTATGTTTATATTATGCGATTTTACTGTTCCAAGCGAGGTCTGTACGAGCGTTCTAGACAAGTCCAAGTATGGATCGAAGTTGCCATTAACATAATTAGTAAGAAAAAAAAGTTCATCTGCTATCAGCATAATTTTGTATTATTGCATTTCGTACATGCATGTTCAAGTATGGACAATAAAATAACCTTTAGGATAAAGACTTAGACATGCTCTTGGTTTAAACTTAAATTTTTTCAATATTTATCGGTATACGTTTTATTAAATATGTCACAAAAATTAATCTTTTTTTTTAAGAGGAATGATTACTAATAATTTACTATATAATTAGTTAATATATTAGTTAACTTAAATATATTTCTCATAAGTATATACGATTGATTACGATAATTATATCGACTTGTTTAGATTCGTATTAATTTAATCGCATAATGTAATGTATCTTGGAATTTATAAATTTTTTGTTCGCGGTAACATAAATTTCGAAACACCGAATTCCACGAGCTATCGTTAAGGTTTACATTTAAATAAAGCTTATTGTTATTTGTATTTCTTTCTGTTTTCTAGAGATGATGACAAATTTGGTAGAAGGGATCGTTTCAATGGTCCAACGTCAGAGTTCAAAGAGAAAGATGGTTTCAAACCAAACGTCAAGCTGGAATACATCGACGACGATGGTCACGTTTTAAGTGCAAAGGAAGCTTTTCGATATCTCTCGCATAAATTCCATGGGAAAGGCCCAGGAAAAAATAAGGTCGACCTATTTGTTTTCTATATTCTACCTTCTTTAAACTACGAGATGTAGACTGAATGCAACTTCGATTTATATAGGTTGAGAAACGAATGAAGAAAGCAGAACAAGAAGTTTTAATGAAGCGAATGTCATCTACAGACACGCCTCTGGGAACGCTTAATTTACTGCAAGCAAAACAAAAAGAAACTCAGTCGCCATACATAGTACTCAGTGGAAGCAAACAAATGCAAACGTAAAAGAATTTCATATTGCTGTATAATAATAACAGCTGTAAGAAATTAATTTCACGAAACTCATGACTGTCTTTCTCTTTTTTCAGGACTAGCATATCGAAGTCAAAACATTAAGTCTTAGAGTTAATTTCTATAAGATCTGTATATAACGTAGAGGCAGAAAAAATCTTTTATCGGCACACTTTTTCAGACAGAATAGTACATTAATATTGTCGGAAAGCAAATAATTGCACATTTCTCCTTTAATTTGTTAATCACTTACATGATAATAAAACACTTAGACTACAAAGGGAACTAATTTTTTTCACAAATATGTCTGTCCTTGTCTCACGCTATCGCCCTTGTTTACCGCGCGAATATGTCCGTCCTTGTGCAACGCTATCGCCCTCCTTGTCTACCGCATAGATATGTCTATCCTTGTCGCACGCTATTGCTCTTGTCTACCGCACATATATGTCTGTCTTTGTCACACGCTAGTGCTCTCTTTGTCTAATGACGCCAGACAAGGAAAGCAACAGTGTGCGAGAAGGACATCCTTTGATCTATTGAAAAAAAAATTCAACTTTTTACACACGCGTTTTTCTAGGACAAAACACACATAGAAAGAAAGCGCGGAGCCTAATTTTAAGGAAGCATATAAAAAAGTTCGCAAATTATTCCTCTTAATTAGGTCTTTTTCGTAATTAGTGCAAACTGTTACAAAATGGACATAGTGGCGCCATCTAGCGGTAATTCAGTGGTACTATTTATTTATAAGAATATTTATTCTGCATTTTACGGGTCAAATGTGGTGTGAAAAAAAAGCTAAGAGTCTAATTGGGGTAATACAATCGCCAAAAGTAGAAAATTCAGTTTTTAGTACCACCGAGTTCTCAACAGATGGCGCCACCGTTGCTTCCAAACTGACAGGTGACAGTTTCTCCGCAAATTACGAGACGAAATTAATTAAGAGGAATCATTTGTGAACTGTTATGGTTGCGGCTTCGATTTTAGAGACCCTAAGCTTGCGTTTTACGTTATATACAGTTTAAGTATAGTTTACGTATATAAAAAATGTTTCCATTTCGTTCACGTTAGTAGTAGCGCCAGTAATGAGTGCATAATTTCGCGCAAACTATAGTGAATATTAGATTCAGATTTATTTGCGAACGTAACTGATAGCATTATCTTTGAAATATATGTTCGTGGAGTGCAAATTTGTGGCGTGAAAAATTAAAATTAATTATTCCCTTCATATGGTTGTAGAGCGTTTAGTTCTACCGTTCTGCCACAACGCTAGTGTTTCTTACCCCGTAAAACAGAGAAATTTTCATTTGCGGAAAAACCTAATTTAGCGAAATGAATTGTGAACTTTGGCGATTGTATTACCCTAATTAGACTCTTAGCTTTCTTTTCATACCACATTTGACCTGTAAAATGCAGAAATAAGTATTCTTCTAAATAATTAGTACCATTGAATTACCGCTAGATGGCGCGACCATGTCCATTTTATGACAGTTTGCACTAATTACGAAAAAAACCTAATTAAGAGGAATAATTTGCGAACTTTTTTATATGCTTCCTTAAAATTAGGCTCCGCGCTTTCTTTCTATGTGTGTTTTGTTCTAGAAAAACGCGTGTGTAAAAAGTTGAATTTTTTTTTTCAATAGATCGAAGAATGTCCTTCTCGCACACTATTGCTTTCCTTGTCTGGCGTCATTAGACAAAAAGAGCACTAGCGTGTGACAAAGACAGACATATATGTGCGGTAGACAAGGAGAGCAATAGCGTGCGACAAGGATAGACATATCTATGCGGTCGACAAGGAGGGCAATAGCGTTGGACAAGGACGGACATATCTGTGCGGTAGACAATGAGTCTGTCCTCGTCTAATACTGCTGCGCTCCTTGTCTGCTCCATTATATAATTCTGTCCTTGTTTAACAGTGTTGCTCTCCTTGTCTGCCACATTGCATAACTTGACAGCTAGCACTTGTGTCTATGTATTGATCAAATTTGTATTTGTAAAAAGAAATTTGTTAAACTAATTAAAAGGTTAAATTTATGAACTTTTGCAGATGCAGAAGGTTCTTATATTTTGTACATTTTTTTATACATTTATATATTTTTATATATTTTTTGCAATTTTTACAAATCTTAGAATAGATAATGGGTAAAGGATTGAAATGTCTTGCCAAATGAAGTTGAACTTTTATCATACAAAATTGATAAATTTTTACGTACAAGGTAACCTTAGCAATCCTATTATTACTATATGCAATACAATTACAGATTACACTACCATATATTTGAGATAATAAACTTGTTATGAAACTTGCAACTGAAAAAGAAAGTTGTATAACGAATAGTGCTGGTCAACTGTGATTACGATTACAGTGTTTTGTTAACTAAAAAATTTTTAAATTATACTGGTCATAAATTTATGAGATAGATAGTATAAAAATACGTTAAATGTCTGTGGTAATATAGTTATTTATTTTATACTTGAAGTTTTATCATAAGGGAACATTACAGTTGTCTATGATATGATCGAAATGTCGTATTCATATATATTTTACAGAAGATTTGAAAAAGCTTTATTTACATTACAAGTCAGATATGCAAAAAAAATGGATGTATGAAATTTTCGATATAATTTTCTCGGTGTGTATAAAACAGTATAAACTCATATTTTGTCACAGTTCCTTTTTTTCCCAGTAATGATGCTCTCTCTCTCTCTCTCTCTCCCCTCCCCCCTATACCTAAAATATTTCCTCTTCTTTAATCAAATAAATTGACTGCTATCACAATAAAATTAAGTATGGGGAACAAACGACTGTCCACGGTTGCATCTTATTATGTATATCGACATTAGAATAATAGTTTCTATATACTAACAGTAACATGTGCATAAAAGCTATAAATATATTAACGTTACCTCTTAATTGTTCATCACAATTTACGATTAAAATTCCTAGTTTTACCTACCCGTAAAAATCGCTATTCGGAAGATAGAAACTTTAATACTATAAAATACTTTATCCTTCCTAGTGGTTGCTATACAAACTTACAGAAACATTCTTTGTATTTCCTCATTTTACAATATGTTACTTTGAAGTGAAAAATATTTATCGCCTTGTTATAGACGGAAAGATCAATCGAGACACGCGATAAGAGTACGAATTTGCTATTGATATTATTTTGAGTATTTTTTTATGAACTACGGCATCATTATTTCATATTTAAAAAATGATCTCTTTCCCTATAAGAATGTTAAAACGATATTAAATATTACATATATATCCCTGATATCACAAGGCTTTCCTTTGTGCAAAAATAGTAATAATACTTGCTGATTCCTCGAATCTTACACAGTGCACAATAATTATATAAATTATATCTTATAAATATGTTTTGAATATACACAAGATGTTTACAGTTTAAAAACATTTTTTTTTCTTTTTTTTTTAAAAAGTTTGGCACTTCGCTCGACGATTTATACAAAATTAATAGGAATTCTTCGTAATTGAATGAAAAAATTATTGTTTTATCGTCAAAACTATGTTTTTATTAATGCAACGATATATTTTGTATCGTTAGCCAGGAATTGTTGAACAACTTGGAAAGACTATCGAAAATTTAAATTATCTCATCCATTAATAAACTTGCTACGTGGCTAAATAAAGATTTCGGGCAACTATATACTAATAACAAAAGATGTATCATTAATCGAACAAACAACGTTTATTCCTTTAATTTAATATTTATTTCTTAAACGAATTCCTATCAATTTTGTAATAAACTAGTGTACATTTTGATACAGATATGACTCCTACTTGCTGGATTGTAAGAAATTTAGTAACACGTTACTTTATTAAATAATATATCCTCCAATTACGATTATCTACAATTCTGTTATTTCGCAAAAGTCAATAGAAATCGTGTTACTGTCGTTCCAAACAAACCTCTCATCAGCAATGAATATATTATATTAATTTCTGAGAATTACTAAGTCGGCTGTACTCATTCTTCTTAATTCTTCTTCTCTAAATTTCTCATTTATCTATATACATGATACGTACTATGTTTGACGCACACACCCATACATACGCATGCACACAATATTCGCCGTGTTTTTATATATTATAAATTGACTTTGTTATATATAAGTTTTGCTTCTCTTCCGTTCTTTATCACTTGATATTAAAATCATTGGTACAAGTAAAAGGAAAGTGCGAGTCTCAGCATATTTTGATCAACAAACTGCTCCTTACGAACGACGGATATATCTTGTTAAAAAATGAAAATTGATCGTTGCCGTATCAAAAAGTTATTGTAAGATATATAAGAGAGAACGACAAATATAAAGGTAAAACCTGGACAATGTTCCGTTCCGTTAGCTTTTCGGATAGACTTTTCTCAAGTTAGTTATCTTCCAAGGTATCTTCCGTGAACGCAGCATCATCAGCAATTGTTATCTGTTCAACGTCTCCATATTCTGGCTCTGGCCGTTCTTGCTCACACCTTCGTCCTGGCCGCTTGGACTTGGAAATCTCGTTGGCTTTATCGACTTTAATTTCGTTGTTCCGCCATATCTGAAGTTCACGTCGCTACAGGAATCCAGCGGATGTATCGTTCCAGTTAAACTCGTCACGTTGTCGTCATTTGTAACTTCCAACTTGGTAATCGGTACTTTCTTAACGGATCCCAGCTCGTAAGCGGACTTGGACGACTTCAGCTTTATCTTCGCGTTCAATGGCAGCGAAGCCGATTTTTCTAAGTTGATTGGCTGGATCTTCAAATGATTATCATCGTTCTGCGGTATGTCCTGCTCTTCGGTCGAGTTCATCGCGTCGGTGATTTGAATGTCAATGTTGACGGTTTTCGGATCGTTCTCGTCGTTTCTGACAACCTGTTCGCTTGCGTACTCGTTTCTAAGAGCGGCCAATTGTGCTCGTTGCTTCTGAATATGATTGTGCGAGTTCGAGAAAAACGACGAGACTTTCTCGAGTTTTGTGGCCAAGTTTGGTTGGCTCAGCGTGGATTTTAAAGGATAAGGGGGATCCACTACGCTGTTATTTTTCAAGAAATTGTGAGATTCTCTTCCTGTCGAGTTACTTTTAATCATTCCCATTTTGTTGTTGTCCTCGATCACTTTTAGAGGGAACGATCGGCCGGTTGTGCTTCTTCGTTTCTCAGCGAGACTCAGCTGAGCAATTATTCGACGAATTTCACCAGGAAATTCAATGTCTGGACGAGTTTCGGAGAGTTGTTGAATGAACGCACCCAATGTGGCGACAGTAACTTCGAGACTACGGTTGTGAGACTCAAGTTTCAATAGAGTCGATTGCTGTACTGATCGTCCTGTCTCCAAACGGTGCAAGTTACTCATAGTAATCTATAAATATAATTTGATTTATTTTAGAAATAGTAAAAATGTATGACTTTCAAATAAGATTAACTTTGAGGGAATTTACTTCGAGTTGCTCATTGAGTTGAGCGACTTCTTGCGTAAGTTGCTTGTTAAGTATTTTGAACTTCTCCAGACTTTCGATTTGCGGTTTCACCGACATCATTTCTTCCTGCAATACTTGGTATTCCACTCTGTATTCGTTCAATTGCTTCGTAATCTCCTGATCCGGATAGAATACGCGTTTCATAACACGATCCAGAATCTCTTTATCCACAGCTGGCACACGTGTCTATAATTAAATAAAATAATGAAGAAATAATAATAGTCATCTTCGGAAGTTATTTAATCCACAAGTGTCTTTCTTTCTTACTTTAAGGTATTCCATAATTTCTTCAAAACTGTCGCACATTAATAACTGATCTTGGTGTTCTTCTAATAAAGCCATCGATACTCGGAAAAGTACCTCAGTGCTTTCCAAAAACAGTAAATCTACAACGATAAATATAGAAAATGAATATTTTAAAAATAAGAATTTGAAAATAAATATCTCTACAAGTGAATTTGTTTTCACCTTGTTTTACTTACCAAAAACTCTAGTGACAAAACCAAGTGGAAATTGACTGGCAAATAGAGTTAATAACCATGGTGCAGCGTACAGCGTAGGAGAAACTTCATGCTTGTCGAAATGATTATAAATTGTTGATAACCTATCGTGCAATAGCCTAGATAATTGATACAGATACAATTGCAATGCTGCCATGTCGGGAAGATACAATTTCCTTAGGCCTCTTCGGAACATTAAGTGTCGCAGAAGAAAAAAGGCTTGATCTTCTGACATCTATTAAAAACAGTATTAAAAGAAATGCAATACATTATGTTTTAAGAAAAAATATTCATTAAAAACAATTAAAAATAAACTAATTACAAAAAATATTTAAACTCACATGTAACAGAAGGACCCCAGCCACGAAACTAAGACCTTGACAATAACCAACTTCATGATCCAAAAGCGAGTAAGCTTTCAATAAATTGAATAAAGCTAACTGTCCAGGTCCCAGAGGTGAACTGAAATACGGATGGTTTGGAAATGTTCGCCCCAAGTCTATTAAAATTGCATGTTGTTGAGACGTGAGTTGTTTTAAAAGTAAATCGTATGCTGTATTGTAATTAGGAAAATCGTGCGTGTCTATAGGCGGTTGCTTCAAACAAAATTGTTCGGCCAAAAATTGCCATACTTCTCCTCTTTTTCCTTTTGGTACACCTACATCGATATAAATTATATAACACACACATATATATAATTTTTAGGTTCAGAAATAATAAATCTGATACTTAAATTTTTATAGCGACCTACCTTGTTTAATAGCGTGTAAAAGCATTTGATTATCACATTTTGTAGAGATCCTTGACTCCTTACTTACAAGAAGGTCCCACACTTCTACTAATTCACGAGCGCAGCTACTAAGTTCATCATATTCCAATTTTATTCTCTTAACAGTCGCTTCCTCTTGGCGAACTAGACAAGTACATTTTTAGATAATTATATTCTTATTATTCACAAAAAGATATGACATATTACATACCTCTAAGTCTCGCATTCTCCTTCTCCATGCGTATAAGTATCAATTGCTGATTGATTGCTTTCTTCCAAAGTTCCCTCAATTCTTGTTTTGTTCTGCGCGCTGGCATCATTTGAGGGGATTTAATGATACTAATATTTCCTGGTTTATCACTTTCCTTTTCGTGATCTTTATTAGGAGTTACGACTCGATTCAAAATAGCTTGTCTCCACGAGCTATTCGAATGCACCGAATTGTTTCCATCCGCCTCGGTTGGAGACATTTTTGGCGAATTTCCCACCTTCAGGAATCTATTCGAAAATATAATTGTCAAAAATCATGTACAATATATCGTAATTCTGAGAAACTGTACGCACATGTCCATCATAGAACTCTTTGGTCCAGTGTTCACGGTTAACTGCTGTTCAGGCGAAACCCTTAGAGATCTGGGCCTGTTAGAATCCGGCGAAATATCGGTTATGGATGACTGTCGCGACATATCGGGGCTTTGGCTACCGCTTTTTTGTATCACAGTGTTAAGGTGGCTCGTATCTTTTAAATGTGAACCAAGTCCAAGGTCGTCCCGCGAACCCTTCCTCTTCATGAGGTTATCAAAGCTATTTGTAAGCGAGCGCTTTGCTTTCATGAATATTGTGCTTCCGACACCCACGCTTAAGTACTGATTAAGAAATTCACTCCTGCCAATGTATTATGAATTAAATGAAATCACCTCAATATGAATAAAAAATTTGTACGACAAACGTTCGATAAACGCTTGAGATGATATCTTTTTGTTAAAAGAAACCTTACCTATTTTCCGCTGTGTCATGCACGTGTCTGGCCTGTTTCGCTTCGCAATGGACACGCAACAGCCTCATTAAAAATTGATTTTGCTCGCGTAAACTTGTCCCTGTGCCGCCAGCAGCTTCGGCATTTTTGTATTTAGTAACGACAATTTCCTGCTCATCCTCCGGCAGTATTTCCATCCGTGTGAAAATGATATTCTGTGTCCTCCTATCGTTTTGTCCTGCAGGACAAGGAGAACACGCGAACAGCCTCTTACTCGTCCCACAATTTTCTTGTAAATTAAAGGGAGAAAAAAGAAACGAGTACACTCGTAATTACCTTCGATTTCCTGGCACAACTTATTATACCAATACATCGGGCAGTGTTCGCATGAAAATACGGGATATCGTTCCTTTCTTGGAACCTCGCATGTTCCAACAAACGCTTGCGAAATAGCTAAAACAGTCAGTACATTATTTTAAATTATGACGCTTTTCTATATCACATATGTGTATTCCACATTGTGCTACACATGATTCTTTTTGCGAAATCAAATACACTTGATTAGAAAACAATGGAAACAATATACTATATTCGACACACAGATAAGATTAATTGATAAAAACGAGGTACGTACATTATCAAATTTATTTGATCAAACGTAAATCAACATCAACAAAAGCCTTATCTTACCGGCAACAAGATCATCCGCAACCGATTCCGATTGGCACTTGAATACGTAGCCGATAAAAAACTCTACGTTATTCTCTTTGCAAATGAAACCAAAATGTTCTGGATTCTTGACGCCTTGTACGCAACTGGCCACGTCTCTGAGCTGTTTGTGAAGCAGCACTTGCTTCCTATCCGGGCTGATTAGTCTCAAATCATGCCGGCCTACCTAAAATTTAACGTCAGATTTCAGACGTTAGAGTTTCAATACGCGAATTTCACGAAGTTACGATATGAATGATTTACCTGGAACAGCATCGTGCGATTATGTTCGTCACTCCCTCTCGCCAAGGAATCCCTCCTGGTATTCAATACGCTGCCCGTGGAAGACGCCCGTGTTCGCATAACTTCCGGCACTTGCATGGAATTATTGTTCGTAACGTCTCGGTTCTCCTCGCGCTCGTCTTTCTCCGCGAGATTGGCGTTCTGCGTCTTTGGAAACGTTTCCACCGACCCGGTAAGCGTCGACGGTACACCCAGCGAGTTGACCGGCGATATGATACCACTTCCGGATACATTTTCTATACTTCCAGCCTCACTAGCACTGGATTCCTGAAGTACAATTTTTTTTTTTTTTTTTATTTTTTTCTAAATACTCTGTAATTAGCGTACACAGTGTGTAATTTATTTCAAAAGTGGAAAAAGTTGAGATAACTTACCGTGCTGTTTCTCCTGTTATTGGAAGACGTTAAAAGTGATTGACGTTGATACTCGGAAAGAAAGTTAGTCGCCGATGGTCTCGATTTCTCGAGACCGTGAACGCGAAATCTTACTAGCGCATCGTCTATAAAGGTCTCCGACACCTTCGGATGCGACACTCTGATTTTCCCTACGTAGAGCACCTGAAAACAAATGTCGATTGTTGGTCAAGTTAAGTCAAGTGTCTCTAGCTTTTTAAAGATCACACCTACGCTATTCTTTTAAAGTAGTATTTAGAAGCTGTTATTTCGTTATCAATGACAGGTACGACTCTTATCTCTCTGAATGAATTTTTACTTCTAGTACAATCTCATGTTGCGTTCTGCGTCATGGATGAATGTTAAAAAGAACGTTTTAAAAAAAGAAACAGAAACGTCACCTCGAAGAAATGAGAAGAGCTTGGAGATATGTCAGCACCTAGAGACATCAGGCTCGCCGCGCTGCTCTGCGATCTTTGAGGGACATCCCTGTTTTCCTTCATATTTCTGAGGAATTGTTGAACCTAGAAACAAAGGGAAGCATTGAGTTGTAATCTCCCTCGCGACATGTCATTACGGTATTGAAGTTGCAAATTAATTCCTGTCACGCGACACAGAGGACAATCGTGTCGTCCCTAATACTCGAAGAGTTCTCGCGATTCTCGCGTACAAATACAAATTATTTAAATTCATCGTTCTATCTATCGTTCGAGTTTTTAAGATTTTGAAGACATAGATTACAGAGTTAAAGGGTGGCTGCGTTCACTTTAAGATCATGGAGAGGTTTTTGAAGATTAGAGATCCCTCTCGATTGAGCTACAAAGCCGATTTACGTGGCAGCGTATCGATTTACGTACATAATTCACGCTGTCCTACAACAATAACGTGGTGCACGTGCATCACCACCCCATACGTCGTATATATCGACGACGATGTTTTCGAGGAAAAAATTCATCCCAGAAATAGTCCAGGATGTAGCAGCTCAACTGCATCATTAATATACAAAACCGATTTCGCAAGAAAACGTGCCCCAAACGTGGCCGATGGCCGTGGACCAAAATAAATTTATTTCGAGAGCACTCGCCGACCGCATGGTTTTCCCTTCTTTTCCCCTCCCACACCTTCGCATGTCTCTTAAACAATTTCAGATTCATCATTCGCTAGCTTCATTCTTGGCCATCGTCATGTTTTATCAGCCCTTGCTATTTATTAATCCTTTGCACTCGATTTATTTTCAATGTTGTTGATGGGCGTAAACTTGCGTTTATTTTTGGGCAAATGAGTTAAAGTGATTTACAGCGGTGGAATTCAACGTTTTATATTTATTTTATTATTGTTATTAAGATTCGATGTTTAGGATTATTATTATAATATTTAATTTTTTAGAATTATTATTATAATAATTTTTAGGATTATTATTATTTTAATTGTTATTATAAGATTTAATTTTTAGGATTATTATTATTATAATTTTTATTATAAGACTTAATTTTTAGGATTATTATTATAATTATTATTATAAGACTTAATTTTTAGGATTATTATTATTATAATTATTATTATAAGATTTAATTTTTAGGATTATTATTATAAGATTTAATTTTTAGGATTATTATTATAATTATTATTATAAGATTTAATTTTTAAGATTATTATTATTATAATTATTATCATAAGATTTAATTTTAGGACTATTATTATTATAATTATTAATATAAGGTTTAATTTTTAGGATTATTATTATAAGATTTAATTTTCAGGATTATTATTATTATAATTATTATTATAAGATTTAATTTTTAGGATTATTATTGTAATTATTATTATAAGATTTAATTTTTAAGATTATTATTATTATAATTATTATTGCAAGATTTAATTTTAGGATTATTATTATTATAATTATTAATATAAGATTTAATTTTTAGGATTATTATTATAAGATTTAATTTTCAGGATTTTTTAAAGTATAGTATTTTTCTTAGTATGACATACGAGTTTTACAACAAATTTATATTGTCATGCCCAGCATGACACAGAAGTGTAAAGTATTAACATTATTGCACGTAGCGTTTAACGATAAAAAACGAATCTCAATTTAACGTGCTCCAGCTTTTCGCAATTACGTTTACGTTAAAAATCTAGATGAATTCACAGACATTCAGTAATTCAGTAATTAGACGTGGATAATTTATTTATCATTTAAAGATCTAGAAAGATCAATCGTGGCTGATGTGGCTAGCACAACTAGATCACTGAAACTATGCTACGATGCTACGTCATATCCGACTTATAAAACAACTTTCTTGCACGAAAGTTACTTTCGTTTCAGAAATTTCTTCTCCCGGGCACAGAGTGCTGTTGCTGTTGCTGCTACCGCATGTGCAAGATCGAGTTTCAAACGAAGATAACGAATAGTTTGCGTATTGCAAATTCTTCGTGCGTCGGGCTCATCCAAGCGTTACCAGGGTGACTGGCCAAGCGTTAGGTTACACCAATTTTCATGAGCAATCTCGCGTGAGACACGCGAGTTCTCCGCTTCGTTCGCGAGCTACGACGAACGTGTGCAATGACACTACGGACGAACACGCGCGTCCATCTAAAAAAGAAAAGAAAAGAAAAAAAAAAAAAAAAAAACGGAACGTCTGTCGAAGAATTCGGAGAATCGAAGGAAAAAGAGGAACAGGCAATCGTTACGGTCTTCGATCGTGAACGCATCGCTAATGCCACGAACGGTGACAAGCGCCATTTATTATGCAAATCACCGCGGCTGGATTTCGATTGCGCGATGCATCACGAACGATTAACGAACCGAAGACTCTTGGTCGAGATACGACTCGACCGATCAGGAAACAATTTGTATCAATGAAAAAATGATTATCTTGACGAGAGTGGTTATTCGGACGACCGTGAGAGGTATTCTCGGCTGTGATAGCAAGATCTCGCCAGTGTAGTGTCGCTACTTGCTGACACAGATCGGCACAAAGCAGTGGGGCTTCCTTTATCCAATTACCGGACGAGTTTTCTTTTTATTATTCAGCCAGCCCTTTCTCATTCTGTAAAAATATGTACGACTGACACTTGATACACACTTGGCTGCAATCGCGATGAATAGCAACAGGGACATTGAAACTGGGATTCCTCCCCTTTTAATTATTCTCCTTTTCAATCTTAATCTCGATGAATAAGAACCTGGAAGAATGTAAATTCTCTAGGAACGGTGATTAAAATTGTTTTTTTTATTTCGAATCCCTCGCCTCGAACCATTTACGTGTACGACAAGTGACGCACGATTACGTTGTAAATGCAAGGAACACGCGCTGACGAATTTACTTGTCTAACGCATTAGCAGACAATATCTATTGAATGGTGAACTGTGATTCGACGAGTCGTAAGAAATTTAACATCTCGCCGTCTTTGCTTCTGGATTCAATTATTCTTAATAAGAGAACAGTTGTATTGGATATAAATAACTCGTTTCCCGTCGTCACATAACGAGACTGCAACAAAATCGTACATGTAACAAGAAACCTTGCGTCATAGTTTTCTATTTCTCAAGTCTTCTAAGAAAGAATGAAAAAAAAAAAAAAGATACGACTATTAATTTACTAGTTTGCTATTTTTTTTACTAAACTCCTTTCAAACGATCATTCCTTCGTCGAGTCTTCTCCTCTGCATCAAACGCGCAACTGGGGAAGAATCGTGAATTCTCACAAGGTTTTCCAGCGCTTGTTTCTACGCGTCTGGTTTCTCCGTCATTGTTGACAATAGCTCGTCCACTCCTAATTGATCGTTATCAATCTGAGGTACGGAAGGCACGCGTGATCATCGAATGGAGCACGGTTTTGCATCGTGACGCTGCTCGATTGAGTGCGTGCATGGGAAATTAGATCGAGTGTCTCCGAGAACGACCCTGTGAACCGTCTCATCGAGCTGCAGTTAAATAGAAACGGGCATTTCGTAAGCCGTGCTCCCGAGCCAAGGACGCTCGCATGATCGACGATCGTGAGAAAAAGACGCGGCGGAGAAATCGTTTCCCTCCGCTTTTCCGACGCGTTTCACGGCCAGGAATTAATGAGATGATCCACTACGCGCGCGAATCTCACGTCCGTGAATGAAACTTCGTTGTGAAGGAGTGATCGACGATGAATAGTATTCTTTTTTTTTTTTTTTTTTTGTGATAACTGGAATTCCCCGGAATTTTTGCTCAATTTGCCGAATGCAGTGGGAATGATCGCGCAATCTTTTAAAACTGTTTAAAAACTTTGCGATTGTTTGAGAATATTTTCAGAAGAATTGTTCTAGTTTCTTTTAAATGTACGTATGAAACATAATGGTATAATTTTTTTGCTATATAGTGTATAATATATTTTTAATTTAAATTTATAATTATATAATATATTTTTTGCTATAGTATAGTATAGCATGCTGTATAGTATGTAATATATTTTTAATTTAAATTTATAATTATATAATATATTATATAGTATAATATATTTTTTGCTATATGTTATAGTATTATATATATTAGTATATTAGTATATATATATATATATATATATAGTATAGTACATTATATTTATATATTATTATATATAGTATTTTTTGCTATATAATAGTATAGCATAGTATATAGTAATAGTATAATTTTTTTGCTTATATTTATAAAAAACATGAATTTGCATAAAAATCTGCTCAGAACTTTGATGTGCATTTTCATCAAAATGGTATTATATAGTATAATATATTTTTTGCTATAGTTATGTTATAGTATTATATATATTAGTATATTAGTATATTATATATATATAGTATAGTATAGTACATTATATTTATATATTATTATATATAGTATTTTTTGCTATCTAATAGTATAGCATAGTATATAGTATAGTATATAGTAATAGCGTAGTATAGCATAGTATATAGTAATAGTATAATTTTTTTGCTTATATTTATAAAAAACATGAATTTGCATAAAAATCTGCTCAGAACTTTGATGCGCATTTTCATCAAAATGGTCGACTAATATTTCCAATGAAATTAACGAGCATTTTGTGGAACTAACAGATTTAAATCAAACTGCTAAGATACATATCGAAGATTGGTGATGCAACTCTCATTTGGTAAACTTTTGCTTGTGCGTGATTACTTCTTGCGATGTGTACATGGCAATTACTTTTTGAAAGGAAACAAAGGTAAGCTGGTATTTCACGAATGTGAAATTTTAAGAAATATGCATGAAATTCAAAGAGTGATTTCCCTCGCCTTTTTTTTAATTATAGCGTTTCGGTAACAGCTATCGCAGACCTGTTATTACGTAAATTTTCCTCGACAGGGTAGGCAACTAGATATTAATTATTGATGAATAGAAATTTGATGAAAACTGTGTCAATGGCAATTAAAAACCTCCGATGAATGACAATAAATGCAGATCCATTCATTCTTTCATGCAATTTAGAAAGTTGAATTAGAGACGTATGATTGAAGCTATGTTATATAACATGTTCACCATAGCTTATATACATTTGTTTGAAATTTGCAATTAGACGTTTCGTACGTTTTGAAACTTCGAAACTGTGCTTTCAGCCCATGTTCGTTTATGGAACAGCAGTGCGAAAAAGAAAAAGAAGAAAGAAAAAAAAAAAAAAAAAAAAACGGGAGTTACGTTTTCATGCGTGCCATGTGTCGGCCATAATTAAATCCTAATTGCCGGAGGTCGGGCTTAATTTGATTTGACGCTGAAAAAAAAGGAAAACCTGGATCGTGTCGATAGCCATGCGCGTAAGGTCTTTGATCCTCGTTGACACAGTTTCCATTGAAATGTGGAATGCCTCACGTGTGTCTGCCAACACTTATACAGATTAAAATAAGAATCGTTGGCCACCATACACGATGGAAACGTTTCAGATCCATCTAAGAATGTATAGCACTCAACTCAAGGCGTCTAATTATATGCAGACAGCTTGTCGCTCCCAAATCTTGCACGAATATCCATTTCACTTGTGTTATATAAATACCACGGCTACGCAGCACCACGCGAATTTTTTTTTATTATCACCTAAACGATTATATTAATTTCTTGGAGATGAACGAGTTACGACAACCAGACAATTTGAGGTAGACAGTTTTTTTTTTTTTTTTCTACAAATTAATTAAGGATTCTGAGAATTTTTCTGTACATATGTTACAAAATACACGGCAAGCTTGCGTGAGTAAGTAAATGCATCATAGGAAAGAAGATGCAAGTATTTTCCATTTGCTGATTTACGTTTAATATAACACTCATAGGAGTTGATGATAGTGCGCAAATACCAAATCAATTTAGTTCACGAAGGAGGGAATTACAGGGTGTTAGAAAGAAATTGTGCTCGATTCTTCTGAACGATAGTTTTAGCTATAAATATAGCAGGATTGATTTACTACAAATTACATACATATTTTCTACTGTTTCTTTTTTCTAATTATTTTACATATGAAGACATATACGAGAAAATTTACTGTATTTATCAAACATAGTAAAATTTGTCGGACATCTCTCGAATGAGTATCCCAATACTTGTAGCCAACGGTGTAAATGTTCGATCTAAGACACTTCTTGCAAGATAACTACAGAAAGATACGTAAGAGGACGTATAGCGTGCTTCTTGCACGTACGGTAAAACGACAATAAAAGGGGAAAGAAAAAGAATGAAACGTATCTCTTCTGCACGACTAAATTACCATTAAGCCCAAAACAAGCAATCATGTCAATCCGACAGGAACAGGTAAAATGATACCTGTCGCGCAAATGGCGAGTAAATTGTTATACCTTATATTTTTTGTTGCAGAAATTACTATTACACGATTACGCACGTTAATGAGCATGTTTCTTTTTATTTTTTTATTTTTTTTTTTTTTGGAGTCACCGTGAAATCTGTGTGAACGAAAAACTGATTTGCAACTGTGTTGCGTACGTATGTATATATATCCATTGTGACATTCGTTCCTTTTCCGTTCTACCATCGCCATTTTCTGTCGTTGTCATTGAGAGAATTCAAAGAATTGTGAAAGCAGAAACACTGGTACGTGATCGAAATGCCATAACTTTGGCACGAGGCTCCTGGCTACTGACAAAATTCGTGACGGAACTTGGATACACGAGTCGATTGTGAACGTCCTCCTTCGGCTTGTCGCGCATTTACCAAATTCTGGTTATTACTGGAATGATGTGAAGAAATCTGGTCAGATGTTTTCAACTAGCACGTTTCACCAATGCAATATGTTGATTCGAGTACTGCGCTTTGCAAGGAAATTAAATCTTCATGAGTGATCTTTACTTACGCGAGTATTCTATACTCGTTTCTGACAAAAATGGTGAACTTCAGACAAAATATTTGAGAACATTTGTCTCCGTTATTAATTAGGAGGCTACGGATTTTCATCTACTAATGAGAAAATGACGACTCAGGTGTGTTGAAAATTTTGATCCTGATTTTTTTAAATGTTGGCTTTCGTCACAACTTCTCTCGATTACGGAATAAATGAGAATTTCGCGAATCCTTTCTAAGTGTATACAGGATTTCACAGGGAAATCTGGTGTATGCCAATATCTTCGTATGTCATAGTATTTGACATGGAGATGCCCTTACCGACTTTTACGAGGTACAATTTGCAGAATGCGGCCTATAGAATGCGGAGAGTGAAACGCAAGACGTGGAATGTAGAATGTGAAAGATGAAATGGTACGATACGAACTGCAGAAGTATTAAAAATTCATACGATCACGTAAAATACATTTCTTATTGGGTTTCGTAACACTAACTTCGAGTACTTTTTCCTTTTTTTTTTTTAAGAAAAAAAATTACTTGGTTATGTAAATACAAACTAAAATGCTAACACAGCAACCTTCGCGTGATCGAGCAATATAAATAATGCTTATTTTCTTGTTAATGACGCAGTCTCAAGATTTTTTACTGATCGGTTGATCCTTGTTCTTTACACTCGTCAGAGCAAAATTCCCACAGTACGAAAAGCAAGAAAATTGGAGGAAAAGTTGAAAGAAATTTTAAACTTGTCGATTGTGTATTTCACATTCTACTGATTTTTTACTTGATCGGCTTTAAATTCTAACTTTTTCGAACCCTATTGTTCAATTGGATGCAAATTTCACTCAGATCAATAAATAATCCAAGCATTAACTTATGGAATTCACGGTCGTTTAAATGAATCGTGGAATTCCTAACGGTCCTCAACAACTTGTCCTACTTTTATTCTACTTACATAAATTACAAATCACAACGTTCTTAGTTTTTAGTAAATGTTATTTTTGGCAGTTTGTCCGATTAGCACAAGTAGTTACCTGTATATAAATCCATACTGAAAGAACTCGGAGAGTTGTTGATTAATATTAACGGATACATTGCGTATCTAGGAAATATCGAATTAAAACAAAATTTATTTCTCACTCCAAGAAACGTTATACAGAATGACATACGTAAAAGTCGAAACATTGTTGCTACATTCTAGAATGGAAAAATGGTTCAAAATAACTGTCCGTTTCCCAAAATGTCTGCTAGGAGGCGGCAGTAGCAGCGGGCAGTTTCAATCGCGAAATAATTACGTCAAACTTACGACTTTAGACGAGTTTAGTACTTTACGTAAGTTTTCACTATCGCGTACGAAGTAAACGTGAGAATGCAACGATATCCTTAAACACTTGAGAGCCAGCGAATCTCAGTCACGTTTAAGAAATAACACGGAAGAAGTCTGTGCCGAGAAAGCTGATATTTTTCATGGAATAATCGGAACACGATCACACGACAAACATCGCGGCAAAGAGTTGAGATTCCTGCTCGTTCGTCCGCTGTTGTAAATTTAGATCCGCGCCTGGTTCCACGAACGTAGTCTTACTGACGACGACGACGACGACGACGACGACGACGACGAACGGAAATGAAAAGCAAAGGGAAAACAGCTTCCAGGCTGGCGAACATTCTCCGTCGCGTATGCCGTGCGCGATTAGTCGCGCGAAGGATGAACAATCTTCTGATAAGCCGAGCGTGAGACTAGGACGACAATAGAATTAGGTATACTTGTGATTGATGTGATAATGTTTGATCGTGATAAAACTTTCGAACACATTCTCGATTTAATTCCAAACATAAATTAGTCTCACTTTGTGAACCACTACCAAGGTCTAGATAATAAAGTGTCGTGCCAGAAATCTCAAGGCAGTAATTTGACTACGACACACACATCTCATTGCGTTTCAGAGCTAATGGAAAGTATTTGAAAAGAAACAAGAAAATTTGTAACTACTTCTTAGATGAAACTGATTTTAATCGTTTATTGATTAACATGTGAAATTTGGGTGATACGAAAAGTTCAACTGAAAGATGAAGAGCGTAGTGTCATGAGAAGATCGCAAATAATGTACGCTTGTTGAGAAATAGAGCGAATAATGCGAGCAAAATGTCATGCGAGGAATGACAAACACTGTCTTGGAATGAGAGAGAAAAGAGAAGAAAACCAAGAAGAAGGCTAAAGGCTAAAGAAACGGCAAAGAAAAGGGAAAACTTAAACATGCGTTCTGTTGCATTCTTTATACACCGTTTTATATAACTCCTTGAATTTAAAATGAGCCAATTTTATGTCTCTGCTAGAGTTGAACATTCTAATTTTATTAATGTAAACATTTAACGAAACAGAGATTTCCAAAAATTAATAGATAACGAGAAAAGAATAAATTATTACTACCAAAAAAGTCTTTCTAATATAATTAGGGATACAATAACAAATCAACAACATAATAACATAACAAATTATTTTAATCTATTTCTCGCTTATTCTAGAAAAATACTAGAGAATAACTAACATAATTCCCATGATACGTATCTCTTTACAAAATGATTAAATTATCTTCAGCAACAATAAACTGTTTCCTAGAATTCTTCATTATCTCAACACTAAATGCACATTTATTTTCCATTCATTTCAAATGAAAATTAATAAACATTGAATACTTCATTTGTGATAATTCTAATACGCAAATAATGCACGGATTGCATTGGTAAATCTTGACCTGCGATTTTTATGTATTCTTGTACGAGCAAAGGAAAAAGGACTCGGCGCGTCCATCAAGTAGTGCATGTCATTAATTCACGCTACCTATTTTAAATTTACTTCTTACTTTCATATTGAGTTTATCTAACCTGCAATGTATTTAAAAAGTTCGAAAGTACATTGTACTTGCGTATCATATATTTCATTTCATGCTTATTCAAATTTATTGCTGCGATACTGTGTTATTAATAAATAGGTTGCGATATGCGAAAATATAGGAAATATCGAAAAAATAAAGATAACTTAAAGACTGAAGCAAATATTTAAGTTCTATTTAGTTTATATATAGTATAATAAATAAAAGTTGTATATGTAAATATATATGAATAATAAAACTCAATACACGTAATAATAAAATACCTAACAAATATATCGTAGCTAACTTGATGAGCAATCTCAAAATTTATTCAAAGAAATCAAGAAATTAAATCGAAAGAGGGAACAGCGCAAAAAAGCAATTCTTACAACAACTCGGATTAAAAAAAATCAGGCTACGAACGATTTCTTGATCTACTCACTGCAGGCTTTTTGCCAATAGCGCTTGCATCGCTGTAGGACGTAACCTTCATGTAAGGACTGGAAACGGATATCGGCACGGTAATCATTTTTCCACCGTTTATCTCTCCACTTTTCTCCCATTCGATAGTCGACAAAAATCGAACGCGAGTTCAATCACCAGGATCACCGCGACGTGTTTTTCCTTTTCTCTCAAATTGAAAGCTTTGGCACGTTTTCAGGATCGCTTCTGGAGGCGCGATTTTTTTGGGAGGTCGGCGCACGATCTCTCTTCCAGACGACAATGACAAAACGATGCTGGTTAGGAGAGTTTATTATTATTATTACGCTCTTTCACGTTAATTTGCCAACTGTCAGATGCGCGTAAGTGATCACTGACTCTGATTTATCGTCGAAAGTTTTGTTCATTCACTGTGACGGTTCCTCGAATAAATTTTCTATGAACTACGACAGGAGCATGAACTTGCGGCTACCACTTCGTCAGATTTGCGATTTTCGAAGTTCCTCGTGAAGCTTGGTATACGTTGGCGCTTAATAGAAAATGATTTATTTCCGACCAAACTTGTGCGTCTACTTTCAAGGCTGTTCACAATAGTAAAGAGCCGTTTCTCCACCGAGTCGCGTATACGTGTATACTCACTGGATTCGATCTCGAAATTTCTACTTTTAATTTAACTACGAACGTATCTCTAATTTTTTTCTTTCTTTCGATACTTTCACCAGAGAACGCGGGAGATTTAAATCTTTGGCAAAGTTCGATGCACCAATCGAGAACCAATAGTTGGAGTAACTATTTCTGTTTGTCCGATTTCGACTGATCGTTCGATATTGCTTCTTCAATTGTGTATATGACGCAAGTAATTTTCAACTGTTTTCAATGATTTTTAAATGTTCTGTGTGGTTTCGTTCGGCGTCACTAACTTCGACACTTTCAACGAGAACTGACAGCATGAACCGTCTCGTCTCAAGGCAAGCATTGCACTGATCTAATCGTGGATTAGCGTGCGAACTTTTCTAGTTCAGTCGAAACGACGTTGTTTTCAAGCTGATGTAAGTAGTAACACCTTTACCGACGGACGAGCAAACATCGACTGACACGTAGCGCACCTCGTCGCTTGAACAGACGAATGGACCTCCTTGGCGCGCTTCTTTCATGCAACGTTGGTGGATTATTTTCTGGAAAAATATCTCTAAAAGGGTTGTCATAATTTGATCCCGAGCCATTTATTACCAAACATTTTCTGCCGATATTAATTTATTAAGCTACCAAGTAACGTTTGTCGCCTCGCATCGTTTACTCCCCTGTATACGTTGTCTCAATTTCGTATACGTCACTTGTCACCACAGGGTGTTATGACATAGTTTACTTTATTAATTGTAAGACCAAAGATAATCGTCATTAGCTTATCATACTTTTTTTTTTATTTCTTTTTTTATAAAGTCTGCCGTTAATTAAAAACGAGAGGCTAATTGAAGAATAATGTAGTATTACAATTTTACATGCATTTTATTGAGTAGATTCAATTGCAGAATGCACTTATGTAATATTGAATCAATGACGATGATCGAAGGTCACTGATGTATTTCTGCTTTTTTTCAGTGACAAGTAGCCGAGTGTGAAAGGTTTTTAATAATTCATCAATTCTTCCTCGCAGAGAGCGTCGTGAATTTTTGGGATGAAATTACAACGGTTATAATTGTAATGTGAACATTCACGGAAAAAAAGGAGTCAACAATTAATTGCTGACTAAAAACCTGATCACCGCAGTGAATGCGAATTCATTTTCATATAATGCAATTGCATTTCTTCACTTGATTTCACCATGATAAATTCATCTCTTCTTGTTTTCTTTGTATCATAATGCATAATTTAATTTGAAATCAATCGTGCTTGAATTTTCTATTCTCGTAAAATATAAAATATTATTTCTCGATTAAGTCCATTGTCTGACATTATAAAATAATAATGTTAATAAAAATGTTAATATTAAGGCTCGTGAAAATAAATACTTTAAAAATTCCATTATCTAGTATAAGGTGTTCAGTAATGAGCAATTATAATATATCATTGTATACAAAATTATGATAAAGCGCTCCGAAACGTATGCATTTCAGCATGCATTTCTACTTTTAAAACGCGTGTATGTAGTTGAATATTTACAACATTTTATAAGCTTGCTATTCGTAAACAACATGATTTACAAGTCAAACGAGGTTCATTCGATCGACAAAGTTTTCAACGCCTCGTTTAATTGGCCATCTTGGGAAAATTGATTCGCCTTAAAATAAAACTTGCGCGATCATACAGACTTCAAAAAACAACGAAATAAAATTTCGACATGCGCGCTGCTATGCTTTGTTTACATAAACCACGAAATTCGAATGCTGTAAAATTTGTTTGTTGATTTGTCAGCAAATCATCGACGAACGATTTATTTGTTTATCATTCCTCCAAGAAATAATATGAAATAAATCCCCTCCTGTTAGAAGAAGATTAATCACTTCATTCTTAATGCTGGATTAACCTTAACGAGGAAAATCGCAAGCGATCGATTATTGTTTCGATTCTACTGTTCGCATTTAAATTACAGAAGACGACGTCGAAACAAGAAGAGTGCCAAGGTATTGTCGACTATGTAATTTCTCAAGTTTGCTATCTCTCATTATAAAATAACTTTTTTTTCGTATTTGAATGTCAATAGACTATTTTCAAAAGATCGAAACTCTACAATCGAATTCCTCCGTGCACGACGGTTATTAGTTTCCTTATACGCATATTCTCTACCGAGATCATTTGCAATTCAAGCGGGCCCGTCCTCTCATGTTTTACATGCAAAAGCATGTCAGCATTTAACCGATTTCTAAACGTGTGGCCATAGTAAAACCAGTAGCCTTATCTGTCACAAGGGGAAAAAAAATAGATAATAGGACTTTTTATGTCCTGAATCGTATCATTTTTAATTCTATCCGTTATTTTCGTTCTAAATGCTCCATGACTTTCTAATTAACACGTACATTACGTTGTTATAACATTAACTGAAAAATGCAACTTTAAAAGATGCAACTTTAAAACAGATACATGAAAAAACGATATAGAAGATAAAGTCAGAAATGTAAACGTCGAAAATATTGGAGAGAAAGTTAGAAAATAAAGGGCTAAAGCAGGGATGAAAGCGAATTAGTTTATCGCTTTGAGGATCAAAGATAAAAATTGGCAAAAACATCAAACCTCATCGGTAAACAGTTATTTTAGAAGTGTTGATTCGACAGTGTTTGCGCTTCAATCTATTTCCGTAACATACGTTTTATTGATGTAAGAAATGGTAAGTATTAAGCGTCCCTTTGCGTGATTACAATTGAATGCGTGAATAACACGCGACCCCATTCATATAAAGATCATGTCATACTTTATGTTTCTTCGATGTTTATAATATTTGCGTGCAAAAGTTGCTGGATATTCATTTTCATTTTTATATCTTCGCTCGTGAATATAAAGTTGCTTGAAATTGAAAAAATGAAACATCTATTACATTATATAATTAAAAATCTACAAGTAAAAATCACGTATGCTTTAGCAACCTCCAATTTGGAAGTCGTTCGGTATGCCGTATATTGAAATTTAAAAATTCGGCTCGTTACATTCCATTTCGTTGTCCCTGTTTCGCCTCGATCGTGCCCGGTGTTAATGAAAAATAGCAGATTGGTCGTGTCGGAGGAACCGGTTTTGTGTCGTTGCGTCACCGAACCGGCGAGTGTTCATGTCGTTCGATGCAACAACGATTTTCATTCCAGACAATCGCAACGGTTAATTATTGCGCGTACCAATGCACTTGCGCCCGCGGCGATTTCAAGGTCTCTCCTCCTCCTCCTCCTCCTCCTCCTCCTCTCCATCAACGTTTCATCATAGACATTTTTCACGGCCAAATGGAGGACCTTGTTAAACGTCAGCAATTTAACGGATCACGTAAGTCGTTCGAGAGTTACCAATCGGTTCCCAATTAAATCAGCTGCTTTATGATGATTATTCGAAACTCTGAGAAACGAATTAGTGGCCGAGCGCAAGGAGGATTTGAAAAAAAAAAAACGGGACTTTCAATTTATGCGCGTGAAAATACGTCTAAGGAATAGATGATATGTTGATCTTGTCATGGTTAAGTCATATCCTCCTCATTCTTACATGTTAGTAAGAATTTTAATGAATGACATTCTACTTGATTAATTTTCAAATTAGTTTCGCTCGAGAATATATTGATCTAATAGAAACGTGACTTAGTTGCAATTTTTGAATTTTATTTTGTCTCCTGACTAGTAAAGATAAAGATGATTGTCTTATTTATGAGCACCGAAACAAGTATAGAATAAAATAAAAGGATTATTCAAGAGAATTGATTAGGAATAGGTAGAATAGAATTAAAGAGCAAGGTAAATATGATTGTGATAGATACGATAGTTTATGCAAGATTTACCAATATGGTATAGAACAGTTTAGCTGCTGGTAGTCATAGTAACAGTATCCGGAGCTACTCTGCCATTGGAATGCAATAAGAATACCAACGTGTGCCAATGAACCATGAAAGGTCCTTTCATTTCGTTGGCCTATTGTGATTGCATAATCGCGATAATTGCATCCGTCAGGATCTTGTTTCAACAAAGAATGACATAGAATCGTTATTTTTCAACTCTTCTTGTGGAATTTTTTTTTTGCTTTCGCAGACATTTAAAAGATGTGACAAATATTTTACGTGTAATAGAATAATCTAGGAAATAATTATTTCTTTAATGTCAAAATTTCTTGCATTTCTGACATAAAATATATATACTTGTGTCTTTTAATTGCAAGATTTATATTGCAATTAAAATGCATTAAATTGAAAGATTCACAACTCTGAATATATATCGTGGATTCTTAATCTGTTAAATAAAAAACTTAACTGAATATTATCCCAGAAGAAAAAAGAAACATTGTATTAAAAATACAATTAGAATGATAGAATACAATTAAATGTTTTGTTTAATTGCAGAATCGCGAGTGAGTGTAACGTAATGAAAATCGATTGAGCATTCTAGTTTTGTCCCCAGCAATTTGATCACCTTGGGAATTTGTCTGAATTTTGCGAGATCACCGTAATCATGCTACATACTTCGCCATTTTAAACAAAGAGTAAGAACTACCGTGTGTTTTCTTGTTTCGTGTAACCGAGCCAGCCCTTCTACGCTAATTAACCCCCTTCCATCAACTTTGCCATACGTGCATATGTATGCGTTACATTTTTTGCAGCGAGGCGTGGCGAGGAATTTATATACATTATATATATGTACATTTCTTACAGTAGGACTCGGTGTCTTTCCTTCGGTACATCTTAAACTGTATTATAAACTCGTTTCACTTGAAATAGCAAATTTTCCGTCAAATAAACTCGAACATAAATTACTTCTTTTCAAGTGTTTTATATTGAAATACTTTTTTTTTTTTTCACCCATCGAACGACAGGAAAATCGGAAAACCAACAAAAATGGCTTCATCATATTATTCACGTGCGGCTTTTAATTGTTACTATAGCTTAGCTGGAATATGACAATAGTTTGGCAAGGAGAAAGAATCGATATCTTGGTTAATAAATAGCCGATAACGGATCGAATGTACAATAGATTGTGAATTTTTTTTTTTTTCAATTTGTTCCCATTGCTCCCGCTACTATGTACTGATTATCGTGATATTTTCGCGCGACGTACAACTCTGTTTCTACGTTATTAACCCTCTTCTTTTGCCACGTCCTCGTTTGAAGCCGACCAAGTACCGTCGAGTGTCGTCTTCTAATGGTGGTATACTCGACCACCGGCAATCTTAACACGCGGACGAGTTGTAGAGAGGAAAAAAAAAAAAAAAACATGTTGCTGTGCAACGCTACTGTTATCCACCATGTTTATCATGCATCAGGCTTCTTATCAGCCTTTTGTTAATTTTGGTTAATCCGGTTGCTGATAATAAGTGGGTGAGGTTTCTGGCTTCAAGTTCTATCATTTTGAAGAGGATAGCCAAAAACGAACAGAGACGTTGCAATTGGTTGTTACAGTTTTTTATTCGAATTTTTAGAGAGAGAGAGAGAGAGAGAGAGAGATTTTTGGACATTGAAATTTTTAAGTCTTCGAATTCATGAATTATTAAATCTTTCAATTAACGAAATGCAAAGATGATTTTGGACATTGACATTTTTAACTCTTCAAGTTCGAATTTATGAATTATTAAATCTTTCAATTAACGAAATGCAAAGATGATTTTTTAGTAACATATTAAATTTTACAAAGGAAAGATTTATCATGTTTCTCACTTGTGATTTTCAATTTTATAAGATATCTCGAAATATGTACTGCATAGATAATGCCATTGCACAGTAAATCTTGGACAATAGTCGTCAGATATTTAACTGACTGCACATACAATAAAAAAGATCAGAGTGAATTTGTCTTCATCTGCGTCACACGATGCTATTTAAAATTCAATTTAAGAGTTTTAAACGACGGAAGATTTTACTGAAATATTTCAAAGAATTCGAATTCTAAATGTAACAATAAAACGATACGTAATGCGTAATTTTAACTGCCTCCTCTTCTTATTAACAGAGGTACTATACATGCACCGCGCAGAGTGCGGTAAGGGTCATAAGTCAACTATACAATTAATCACGTGGTCGTATGTTTCCAAGAAATGTCCTTCGAGTTATGGAACAAATGTCAGCCATCGTTTCAAATTAAAATAAGGAATCTTACTGAGATACTTTTGTTTACTAAATTCTAGTCACTGTCAGTAATCATTCAACTGTTTATACTTGTCATCCTTCATAAATTGTCGTCATTTTACTAGCATCAATGAAAAATTCGAATTTTGATATTTTTTAAAAATAAAAATAATAATCAGCGTTTCCAATTATCTCCAAGAATAAATTCTAAAACTGAGTTGTTTTTAAATCAATTGGTAGTTTTTTAATTTCTTATTGATAGATATGTCTATGTATAATAAATCTTAAACTTTTGTAACAAAACTTTGTCCAATTACATTCTCATCACTGGACGAGAGTTTAGAAGAACGAAACCGAAATTTCGGACATCGACATTTTCTACTGAAGTTATTTCCTATATACAGGTTGCTTATTTTCTCTATTTAAACGTAACCGGTCTATCTGACGTCAAAGCTAAGAGCGACAAAATATGGAAGGAGCAGCTTCTCTCTCATCTTTCTCATGCTTTTTTTTCGCAAATGCTAAACATATAAATCGATTGGCCGCGTTTCAACCAGGGAATAAATATTGTTCGGTAGTTTATATTGTACGTCGTTTAAGCCTTTCGACTACGAAACGCATCCTCATCGGAAATAGAATCACGTATATGTACAGAGGCGTGAGTGCATCGTGCGCGTTACGTAAGCGATGCACGTGTACAACGAATGTCGATACGGGGGAAACGATCGAAATCTTAGCAGTATGCGCCTATATCTGTTTTGGCAAGTACAATAATTTCTTGGATCACTCCAAAATACGAGCTTGTTAGCGTGAATTCGAGACTCGTTGGACAACAATTTCCGTTTTCAATTTTTTATCAGACTTTCAAGCTCTCTAGCACTCTTTAAACATTATGTTTGTGTATCAACTTCATCGCTGAAATTAGTAAACAATTATTAAAATTTGACAAACTGACTTATCTGAGCAGATTATAAGAAGAAAGAATAGAAAGAAACTGTTGATTGATTTTCATATTCTACATAGCATTCCAGTTCTGTCCATTATTTATGCATGTCATTCGCCATGAATAAATTTACGGAAACAAGTTTCTTGAGAATTGAATATTAATCATGTACGTGTGTAATGAAATTGAGAGATTAATAAAAAGTGGAATCGACCAATTTAGTTTCCGAGGGTCCTTGACAAACGCGATTTGAAATTCGTCTTCTAAAATTTTATTATGAAATTTCGCTTGCTTCTAGAACGAGCGATTTATCCTTTCACGAGAGTACTGTCAGATTTTTTTTTTTTTTCTTACATTCACGTGTTCGGGGAGTGCTCTTTAAAACATATTCGCTGGACGTCACAACCAATTTCGCCATATTTTCACCCGGTTCCCGGGAATTAATAGCGGCGGTTCTTGCACACGGCTTTTATTAAATAATTTTTTACGAGATACAGAGGCTCGTCGAGTGGTGCAATTTATCGTCGTGCTCTGTATATTACTAGCCAACGCGTAACGTATAGCGATTAAAATATGTCACGCGAGATTACATGCTCCTGCGTGCTTCCCTGTTCTCGTACGCGTTACATTAGAAGATATCTTCATCTTGTCATATTTATCTTAGCTCCCTTCTCATTTTAATAAAGGTTGTCAGGAAATATCAAGAAAAAGAACGCCGAGAAGCAGATTTAAAAAATGATCCGTGTATAAATGCACAAATTACGATAACGTCCAATGATGTCGATAATTCGTAGATAGTGACACCTTCTTATCAGTATGTTCGTGATATAACTTTTTTTTTTTTTATATCGGTTGACGTTCAATATCGGCTGGAATATATTATCAGCATTTATAAGTTTATAAACAAACTCGATCGTACAATAACGATCTCGTGACGATCGCAAAAACGTGTAGAAGTAAATACTCTCTGAGAAATTTCAATGTCGTGCACTATGATAATTATAACAGCTCTGTGCGTTAAATGCAATGCACATTATAAAGTCTCGATAACTTTGCACAACGAGTGATCAACATGGCGTTCCAATTTCGTCACGGAATTGAGTTTTAGAACTCGTATCGATACGTATCGATCTGTGTCGGGCAATTGGACAGCGTCCATCGATCTTTCAATTTACTTAGCACACGTCGGTTCTCAACCTGTATCCCCAGGGCGAAAAAAAAAAAAAAAGAACTCGGGAATCAATAACTGATACCAAAATGAAATTATATCTTTAAATCTGCTTCAAATCTCGACATTTTTTCTAGACATACAAAATGTGACGAACGATTTTTTCTTGTTTATACGATATTAACGCTTATTGCGATATTCAATTAGAGAGAATAGGAATATCCTGTATATCGAATTCTTATTTACAATTATTCTCGTAGCATTTGGGCACACTTTAAAACCTAATTTGAGTGGCCTTGCACAACTGAACTAATATTACTGGCGAAAATTGTACAAGTCGCGACGTGT
Organism: Frieseomelitta varia; assembly: GCF_011392965.1. NCBI lineage: Eukaryota > Metazoa > Arthropoda > Insecta > Hymenoptera > Apidae > Frieseomelitta > Frieseomelitta varia. The sequence goes on from NW_025110694.1 coordinate 315,272, forward strand.
TATCCATACAATAAATTCTTTTACGTAACATCAAGAAATATCAGTAAATTTTGCAACTTAAAAACCAGTTGATCATTTGACATGAAAGTGTCAAATTATACAGAAAAAAGTCTTGCAATTTGCCAATGTTAATCGATATCAAAATGAACGTTTTGATAGTTTTAAACGTTCTATCAGAACATGATGCTGATACAAGTTTCGTTGGTTTTTAAATTTCGAAACGACGTACACACGAATATAATGGAAACTACCTCTAAGATGGCGGGCTCTCGCGCGAGTCAAATTAATCCCCTATTAATTCAATCTAGATTCCATGGAACGCAATACCGACGCTTAAACATAAATCCGCGAAGCTTAACAAGAAATTCATGGTCAACCAGGAGTGTCCCACTTTCCGGCAATGTTCAGTGCACATGTCGACGTCTTATCTGGCAAATGCGTGGGCGTGCAAGCATAGTACCGAACATTCCTCATAAGTGCAACAACGCGTAACACGCCACTTCGCTGGACAAAGATGCAAAATCATTGCGCATAATGCCGTGTGAGCATCCTAAAAGAAAATGCTGATAAAACGAGACGAACGATGCAAATAATATAAGCATACTCAGCTGCTTGCTTGGAGAGAACATTGGTGAGAACATTGCGATGGTAATTTTAAATCAACAGTATTGCGATAACCATTATCAACACTATAATGATGTATTAATTATTCCAGATAAGATAATCGTGCAGGAAATAATTTTTCAAGAATTGACGTGAAGAAGCAATTACTAGATAGACTGTCTTGTTTTTATTCTTTTTCTTTTACAATTTTATGAGGAACACAGAAAACTTTATATAATACGTATATAATAAGTATACACACACGCTACGTACGATTTTTATATGTTGTAGAAAACATAATAGAATTTCGAAATATGTTGGTAAGTATGCTGTAATATATATACTATTATGCATTATACAATTATATAATTGTACATTATAGTAATATGATATAAATAAAACATACTTTTTAATATAGAGTAGAATAGAAAAATTTGAATTACTTTGTAGTCGCCATCTTTCGGTATTTTTAGATATTACGAGAGACTGTGTCCCTGACTGTGTCAATACATTTGGACAACACAACGCTAGTACATTTAGGAACATGAGCAAACACTTTCTATTAATTGCCTTAGAATGTTTCACCTGGAAAATTGTATGGACACATTGATCCCTTATCTCGGAAGTACAGGCGTACGAACTTGATACGAGGAATTCTCAGTATAAATTATGGCATATATAACATATTATTATTTGAATAAATGTAGGTGAATGTTTGCTTCGGTGCGTATTAAGTACTTTTACCGGTCAGTATATACTTTATTATAGTGTTTATCAATGTTGACATAACAAGCAAAGTTGCTCTCTAATTCGTTAGAATAAAAGACAGCGTTCAACATTTCTAAAAATGATTTCCCAAAGTTTCCTTCTTAAAGAAGATTTACTTTCAGCGTGCACTACCAGAAAGAAATTAAGATGACTCAAGATGATTCATCTCTGATGGCCAGCAAGCGTGAAGCAGCCGCGATTCTCGCCAAATTTCTCTAAATAGAACAATTTTCAACACGATCGTAAATTTACAGAGTGTCAATGTTTTAATCTTCTCTATTATCGATTACATTGGTAACCAAATGTTTCCATTTTACTTTACTTAAACTGTTCGTGCTGAACTTACTTATGTGGTGTAGTTAGCGTGATACGATGTTTCCACAGGATCGAATACACGATATTCCTGAGCGAAGTGGATCCTGGAACCACTTAATGGAAACGATGCAAATACACAATCACCAGATCACGGTCCGGTAGCTTCGCGAGGTCCGCGAACGGCTCCGATGCCATTCGTGCAACGGGAGCTAATGGTTGCGAGATGATACCCGTAACGATCGTTAAGGACAAACTTAATAATAGTAGCCGGATATTTACTATAGATCGTGAGTCGTCTAATTGGCCGGTCGGAGACGAATTCATGACTGGCGGCCACTTTGCGAATATATCGCGAGCACCGAGCCAAAATCGTCGCACGAAACACAGATTCGCTACCTATGAAAGGTACTCTATACATTGTAGAGAGCCGTAACATACACAAATACACATATAAGTATCTTTGTATGTACAACTTTGTACAATAGTGTCTTGCTAATTGGCCGTGAATCAAAATCTTATCCGGTCAATTAACGAAAAGCGTATCTACTTCTGAGGAATTCCCAGTATTTTCTTTCCACATTAAGAATGAATTAAATATGGATACTTGATACTTTTGTTCATTTTACATAGTGATTCATGAACAGTATTTTCTGTGAACGTATTATACACTGTAATAATTTTCACATATTTTCTGTGAACATATTATACACTGTAATAATTTTCACATATCTGTATGAATTTCACAGACAGTTTCAAGAAGTGGTGAGGATAGAGATAGTCAGCAAAGCAAAATCCTGACCAGTTAACGTGGCACTATTGTATACGACTGCGTGGGTGCAACCTGTGCATGCACGAAAGAATTACCGCTCGCGTGGAACTGTTCTTGTCGTGCTTCTTAATCGACAATTAAGATTATGCAATCTTCGAGACAATAAATTTATTGTTTTAAATTTATCTAATTGAAGTACCTGACGTGAGTAACACCGTACTGATGAAATTACACGATTAATATTTTATTTGCTTATTTAAATATAGAAGCATAAATGAATGATCTAATTGATCTAAATGATTTAAACCTCAATTTTTAATTTTCAAATTCTATGTGGTAAAGTTTATTTCGAAATACATATAAAATTCTTTTCTTATTTTTGTTAGAAATCATGAATTTCATTTCCTCATTTTAGATAACAGCAAAAAGTTCAATGTATTGACAGTATTCCAAATTAATATATGGAAATAGATACTAAATTAGTCACTAGAACCTGTAGACTATCAATTTAACTATGCCAAAGAATAAATAAATATGTATTGTTTATAACATTTGACACAGTTTATATTTTATAATTCTTACAGGTCTTCGGTGATATTTCGAATAGTGACGTAATTGGCGTGTTATGACACTAGAGGTCGTCGAACTCGGTGCATCACTTTCCACCTGCACGTTGCTCAACCAAACATTAGAAAATCGGGCTTATGCGAATTATTTCTCGATAATCCGTATTACTGCCGTATTTAAAAAATTAACCAGGCGAAACCTTAACAAAGAAGTTTACTATCTCATTTTTATTGATATTAGAATTTCACAAATAACGCACAGAGATGGAAATATTTTCTCTGTTGATAAACAAATTTGAGCAATTTACTTCCTGAAACCAAATGAAACGATTTCGACACAGATAGGCGTAAAAGTATTGAAAGCATCGAAATGAAGATAAAAAAAATATAAACTATATTGTTTTAAATTTCTGCGACTTGTAGATATCGTTTTAGACTCTGTAAGTGACAAAACGCAGCGAAACAAAACAAGTTTTCGAGCAGGTAATTTTGATGACTCTAGGAAATATAATCGAGCCTCGCGAACGTTAAAAAATATCATGTTAAGTAACTCTAATTGCAGACGTAATTTATTGCTCAAGCAAACTCACGGAAGTTATTATTGCGTCCAGAACGATTTTTTTTTTCTTTACGATGTCGAAATGTCTTAACGACATAACCTTTGAAACCTTGCACCTATTACAATTCGCAAATTATTTGGTACTAAACAATTTTCACATACTGTAACAAGAGAATAATTGCATAGAGCAATTCACTATTACACTACAATTATGTTTATTTACATAACAACGTAAATTTCATTTTAGCATCGATATAATTAGGCTGTGCATTTTTATGCAAATCAAGACTTTTGTGAGATAACATTTTTTTGTAATTATATGGAATATATTTTATTTAACAAATATATTGCGTGTACTAAGTTGACAGATACAAGGTCAACAGTCCTTCAATCCAGTAATCATGGATTTCATATCGTAAGGGAATGAATTTTTTGAAAATATTGCAGGACCTAACCTAAATTCCAATGAGTGTTTGTTACTTGACATTTACTTACCCTCCTGTGATTTGGCGCCAGGATAATTCCGCTTTCTCTCTAGATGCCGTTTGTCCTGAATTGACACAAATGTTCTCGCATCTAACGTTCACCGACCCAATCCTTGCACGGCATCTTCGCGTCGGTCGCGCAAACGTTAAAGCGTCGGATAAACACGCGATAATTCGTTCCTGCCGAATTGCGCGTTCGCGATCGACTTTTATTTGAAGAAACACACATTACAACCCGGACAAAACTCGAACAACGACGTTCACTGATCGACACCGGTGTCACGAATGCAACTCGCTTTTGTTTACTCTCTCCGAGCGCCGTCAGCAGGTGGCGCGCGAAAAAGTGGGGGGACCACAGATAATCGGCGTTCGAATCTTGGATATCGAAATATTCAGAATTTAAATTTTTTACAGTATTGAAACTCTAATTTTAAGATTTCCAATAATTTCAATGACTATGAAAATTCAAATTACGTCGGAAACGATTCGATATATAAGTCGATATGTTATATTCATTTTGCTCAAGTGTTGAAAGAAGAAAATGAAAGAAAATTTTTTTTTCTCATTGTTTTATTTATGAAGAGAAAATAGCATCTATTTGCAGGGTATAAGCATTTTTGACATGTACGGACCGTCGAGTTCGTATCCCATTTTTCTGTAATAGTTCCTAGTCCCGACACCTGGATAGAATCATATGTGTAATGATACTTATAATACTTATAATATTGTTAGAATTGTATTATATAAGATTTGTACCTGATATGACAGCAATTTTGTGAGATCTATGTTCTTCCTTTGCTATTCGTTCAGCTTCTTCCATTAGTAACATTCCGAATCCTTGATGTTGAAATTTTGTAGGATCACGAGCGTTTACTGGAACGACACTACCATATACATGAAGTTCTCTTACTATTGAACATCTGTCTTTAAGTTCTGGTCTGTAAAACATATTTGATTAATATGAGTTTCAATGTTTCAAATATATTCTTACAATAATTTCAATGATTTGATTTTACCTAAATGTATCGCTTGAACATTTTCTTAATCTCAACAAACCAACTAAAATATCTTGTGTAGGATCTTCGTAAGACAAAAATGTTTCCCACCCACCATTGGCAACGTAATCACGACGTATAAGTTCTACTTCATAAGGTTTTACTTTATGATGTATTTCCTGAATGCCAACTTCTCGAGTTCTAACATCACGACAATCCATTCCTAAATCTTTCATTCTTGCCAGTGCCAATTCGCGTAAATTTCCATGTTCTACGCCCGAACTGCGCATTTTAAAAATAAATTTAAATTAAATAGAGATAACATTATAAAGTGAGAATGTGATGTAATTATATAAATAAGATTACCTGACTAAAGGCATAGGTATATCTCTTTGTACACGATACACACGAGTCCAAGGCGGTATTAGAGCCAAAATTCGAGCTATAAGATCTATTAAAACGCTCGGTGGATAGCTTTTATATCTTCCAGTTTTCCATAATTCATATAAGCCTGTACCACGAATAACTAACGTTGGATAAATCTTCAGACCATCTGCTCTGAAAGCGGGATTTTCAAAGAATTCCTAAAAATATGTATAATTTCTTTGAAGAATTATAAAAATGAATAAAAAATATATTACGAATAGAGTTACAACTCACAATGAATTGATTAACATCCCTTTCAATATCGACATTTGGTAAATCTGGCATCATATGCGCTATTACTTTAAAACCGGCATCTTTCGATAGTTGAAAACTTTCGCACACTGCACGAACTGTGTGTCCTCTGTTAGTATCTCGTGCTATGTCTTCATATACAGATTGAACTCCAATCTCTAAACGAGTACACCTGTTACATTTGTTCGAAATACGAGTTTAAAGAAGATAAAAAAATATTTATCTTTATAAATTATTATAATATATGTACCCGTAACGTAACATATCGGAAAGATGTTTTTTAAGGCAATAATCAGGACGTGTTTCTATAGTGATACCAATACATTTTGTGCGACTCCGTTCAGAAAATTTGACTGCTTCATCAACATTACTGCTTACATGACCAGAGAGAGCATCATGTAAGTTTCGAATAAAGTAATCTCTGTAATCCTCTGGCAGAGACATGAAAGTACCTCCCATAACAATAAATTCAATTTTATCTACACTGTGCCCTAATTGTTTCAACTGTAACATTTTGTGATTATCATTTAATGTTTTTTATGTGACATAATTAATAAGTTTCTAACGTTACCTGTTCTACACGGTGTCTAGTTTGTAGAAATGGATTATACCTGGCTCTAATAGCTCTCATCGATGTAGGTTCATAACCAGTATAAGACTGCGTAGAGTATTCAAAGTCAGAGTCAGGTCCACCAGGACAATATACACAAATATTTCCTGTCATATTAATATGAGGACATCTATGAGGTTTACACATTACAGCCACAACAGCAATCTACAAAGATCAAATTAAACAGAGTCAAACTATGATTTACAGACAATTTGCAATTATAATTGCACCCTCATAATAAAACAAAATACTAACTCCACTGGCAGTTCTAATTGGTTTGGCTTTTAATTTTGGTACTAATATATTTCTTGCATCAACAGGAACAGCTGCTATAATATCAACCAATCTTGGTGAAGTTTCCAAACCATATTTAGAAGCAATTCGAGTTTTTAGTTTATTTAAATCAACATCTCTGTTTTCATCATGTGCTTTCAATAGTTCTTGTATAATTTCTCCAATAGTTATAACCATACGTTCTTCCTTACTTTGTTCAAATTCTAAAATTGAATACAGCGTACTTAATCAAATAGTGAAACTATCTTTTCTATAAATAATACTGTAAAATAAATTATTATATATAAAATTTTTTTCCCAATAATTTACCTTTTCTTTTTTTTACCATGATGATATTTTTAAATAAAACGTATTACAAATAATAAAATTGCCACTACCTTTTGCAAGGTATAAATATTTATTGTTGAACAAGATTCAATTTTAAGGTTATGTTTGGTAAAACATCCATGTTTCAGTCATTGACTAAGGATAAGTACCAATCTTGAAAAAAATTAGACTTTTTTGCGCCATCTGTTATTTATTACGGTAAAATAAAAATTTTAATTAAAGCAATAAACATAATAGTATTATTTTTATTATCACAAACAAGAACAAACATAGAACAGTGTTTTAGAATAGCATTTATAATAGAAAAACTTTAACATAAAAACTGGAATTAAATTACTTAAGACATGTTTATTTAAGTTAGATTAAAATATAAAACTACACATACTTGGTTATTTAATAAACAAAAACAATTAGGTAAAGGAATTATATTTGTCTCACGTTAATACAAAATACGTTGATAATGATTTTAATTTAAATACAACATCATAAAAATAGTAAAAATATTGCGATATTTAATCGATATAATTGCAATCTCTAATATTACGATATAAGTATACGTAGAAGTATTACGTAGTATATTTTATGCGGAAAGGAGGAAGCACAGGAAGGTGGAAAATTATTCAGAAATCCTCGGATAAAAATTCTAATTAATAACTTTTAGACTTTTTTTGCAATACTAAATATAATTGTGATTTAAAACAGTGAGCATTATATAAAATTATTGTATGTTATTATATATATGTGTGTGTGTGTCTGTGTAATCAATTCAATTATTAAAGGATGTTAGAAATTAATACACATAATATATAAAATATTTTTACAAATATTTAACTAAATTAAATTAACATGCATATATATACATAGATATTTATAAATTATAAATATATAAGTATAGTTGAAACAATTTTCATATGACACTTTGTTTTTCGATAAATCAGCCGAATCTTATTTGTGCAAGCTCCCACCCCACCAAATTAATTTGCGGCGCAAACCTGTTGCGCAGGGGGTTAGTTCATCATTGAAAATCGGAGTGTTAAGATCTGTGACATGTGTAATATTTATTAATTGAGTTATTTCTTTCACCATTATTCTTCCTTCTCTTCATACTCACACTACAGTTAATTTTCTTTAATTAAGGTACGTTTTCATACAACAATTTATCGAATATTATTATAATTTGCAAGTAAAATGTTCTTTTGTGATCGCTTGACCTTGATCACTTCTTTCGTTGTTACATCTACTATTGACTCGTATTATGATCTTTCAAATCGATATTTAGGCTTCACTATTGTTTCATGTTATGTAATTTGACTCATTTTATACGTTTATTAGAAAGTTTTCCTGTTCTTTTGTACAGATCATCATTTAATTATGAAGCAAAAGGAGGACGCCGCAAATTTCAAAAGGACGCCGACAGTTTTTTATGATGGTATGGTAATATTTGATTTATTCTAATAAAAGCAGACGTATTTACATGTTTTGTTTTCTCTTTTTGTTGGATAATTAGTAATTAGTAACTTTTTTAATAATTTATAATTTTGAGAATGCATGCTATCGTGTATAAATTTGAATGCATTCTGCGCATCGCGTCGTTTACGTACTGCGCAGCTTTGTTTGAAATAAAAAGAAGCGCGCCATATTTGATTAATGCTAAGTATATTTAAAACTTTAATGACGAACATTTATAAATAAAATTTTTATATATTTATTGTATTCATAAGAATATTTATAGATATTTGACAATAGAATTCGATATTAAGTAATATTTTAAAAAGTGTAATGTTATTTTAAACATATTAATTAAGAATATATATTTTATATTCTTAATATATCAATATTATTAAAATTTCAAATTTGAACGGAATTTTTCATTGTTTCAAATTGTTTAAATAATTTTTAACAACAAATTTTAATAATCTGTGCTATATTTCAGATTTCTCCCGGTCTTTACCTTTTTCTTGTGATTCAACTATTCCTATTCGATGATGACTTCTTCTGGATCACAGTATTCTTCTTTATTCGTGAGTTGCATACATTTTTGTTCCTCTGGTCACTCAATCATGTCGTAGGATGAAAGGTCCGTAACGATACGAGTGACTAGTTGTATTCTGTAGTAATTTTAACGAGCATAGTGACCACGGATATTTATTATATCCGTGGGTAGTAATATTATCATTTTTGTGTTTTATTTATTAGTTTAGGATAGGTCTTCTTGCATATTGTGATTTTAAATAATAATAACATATTAATAATTAATACGAGTATAATATTAACAAAATACTACAATATAAAGAATCAAACAGAATTCAATAGTACTTAAGAGATAAAATTTGTTTAATTTTTATCCATCAAAACTTTTTATATGCAAGAAGACACTTCGCGACAGACAGATTTCAAAATCAAAGCAACAGTTTTGAATCTTACTTTTGTGCTTTCAGTGTGCTTTGATAAAGAATTTGTCTGAGGATATTTTCATCAATATTTCGTTTACAATCATTATTATTCATTGGATATTATTTGTACTTGAATAAACTTCTTTTACTCAAATATATATATATAGTAATTTATTAAATTATTAAAGTAAATTATAAAGTAGAATAATTGAAAAATAAAATAAAGAAAATACAATACCAAAGAATATTAGCTCGTTAGATACAAAATAGATAAGTTAATAATCTTTTTAGCTCAGGATTTTCAGGTTTACTCTTTTCCATATTCATTGACAGAATTTTATTCACATGCCAAATGCATCCAAAGAAAGAAGCAAATTGCCATAGAAGAGGGCTGCAAATGGCTTATCATCCTCTGGATAGGAAATCTATTCAGAGCATGGAAAGTCATCCTTGGTTGTAGTACTTTGTCACTATGCTCGTTTTTAGTATTTGCATTATGTAGTAAAAGTATTTTTATATATATATATGTTGGTTCACCACCATCTTAGGCAAATCACGGTTTCTTTATTAATGTTTTGAAAAATTAATTATAAGTGATAATAGAATTGCGAGGTAATCAAGATTTTGTGTTGTAAATTAAAGTTACAAATAGATGTTGATTTCGGTTTACAAATGTGTTTATTTTAGTGTTTGTTCTAAAGCATTGTTGATTATAAATTCTTAAAGAACTATTAGATTTTTATACTTTATTTAAAATTGAATTAGAAAATTTTAATTCTAGAAAGGAAATAAGAAAGTGTGTTGGTATTATAACATCATTTTATTAGATTTAAATTGAAATTGGTTATAAATTATGGTGATGAGTTTGAATACTAGGACTAGGACAAATGGTTCTCGCTGCTCTGCTTTGTATACTCAATTTCATATTGCGTACAGTTGGTGAAGGATAAACATGATCGTCTGCAACTCCTTTCCCTTTCTTTTCTTCTTACATACACACATGTACAATCACGCGTGTTACTTCATCCTTATCTCTCTTAATTCCTTTCGTATTTTCTAAATGCACAACCGCCCCTTTCATCTTTTTCACTTTCATTTTCCTGTTTTGTTATTGTTATAATATAATCGTAATAACGCCTGCTCAACTATGACAAATGCACCAAATTCCAGCACCCAGTGTGCATAAGGAATGCAGTGCGAAAGATATCTTTTCCACTCAACACAATTTCTCTTTACTTGTAACCCATACAAAATTCGAGAAACGTAACATGTAACACCCTTATGCGTAGTAGCATATCTTACGTAAGAATCATTATTGTTTTATAATTGTATAATATCATAAAAAATTAAACGAAATGAGACAAGATCGAAAGGTTGTATTCGATCCATTACACTGAACCGGTATTTCCGTTCGCCAACGATTGTGCACGCGTGTTGCACAATACGTGACTAAATTCCCGCGTGTGGAGAACGTCAAGTGAACAACAAAATCTCCGATCACCGCACTTCTTATGCTCTAGAATCGCTCGATCTTGATACATCGTACGAATCGGTGATGCTACAGACAAAAAAACAAATGAACCAGTCCCGTGGACAGTGCTACGCTGGTATCTCCCAATCGCCAATATTATTCGCCAATGAAAAAAAAAAAAAAAAAGGAAAAGAAAGAATCGAAAGGGAATATCGGCGGTTTCATCGTTTTTTCTAATTATAAGTTGCCAGCAACTCTTTAATACCAGCTGTATTGGAGAGCTCCGTCCACGGTACAACGTCCGTAATAGTCCTCCTAAGAAGTAGCTCGTTTCGAACAACTTCGGGAGCTCAACCGGAAGTTTCTTTGCAAATGCTCGAAACCCGTCAGTGAGACTTAAATCTCCAAGAGACGTAAGTCTCTTCTTAACTGACTACAAACATAAGGTTGTTCCGGTGATAGAATGTTCGCGAGACACGTTCAATAAGCAACGCGACTTCGAGGCAATACGCGACGTTTTATTTTATATGTAGTTCGTCTGTCTCGCGATGCGGTCAGTAAAAACGAATACGAATAAAATTTCACATGATTGTTTAATTGCACTTTATTACAGCATGTCAATTGCTTCGTTAGATTAAATTGATTGGGCGACAGCGACTTTATTTAAACAGGTGAGAGAATTTAAGAGAGAATTAAAGAAAGGAAATTATCGCTAGGAAACAAATCGTAGGTGTTTTCGTGCCTTTAATTCGGAATAAAAGTAAATGCATCGCGAAGCAGAGGAATGACAATAAAATACAATGTCGTGAACGCGCGTCGCTTCGTAGATTAAAATCAACCGAAGTACGCATCTCTCTGCTCCGAGTCGCCGTTCTTTATCGACTCGTGCATCGACGCGTGGCAGTGATTACAGCGATAGATCGAAAATCGATTGTTCGCGACTACACGAGCTCAAGCTTAGCGCGCCTCCCGGGGGGAAACTTTTGTTTCGCCGCGAGAGACATTCCAACTAGTAATTGAGACTAATGAACCGTTCTCCTCGACTCGACGTTGACCGATTAAACGTGAGTTCCACCCTCGAATACCCTTCGAGGATCAAACAGCTTTAACAATCGCACGCTCCGCCAGCAACATTGTTTCCGATTGTTCGTTCCAATTCCAGCGTGACTCACGACGCGCTATTTCGACGTGAACACGGGGGCGACAGGGCGTCTCGATCAGTCGACTCGATACACCGAAAACGAAACGCGTGGGTCGTCGTTCGAAATGGAACGTGGTTTCGCCTTTACACGCATGATATCTAGCTAATCCGAAAAGCGACTTTATCGAAAACATTGCACCGATCGGTTCACGTGTCCTTCTACGCATCTATTTTTTTCTCTCGGTATTTTGGGTGGCCAGAAATCACGAATCGAAATGTCAAGGTGTTCCCACGCCCCCTCGCCTCCGCGTGGCTGACAATGCCATGAAAATGAAATGGACACGGCGTGAACAAAGAGCACAAAGGAAAAAAAAAAGAATAAAACGAAGACGATGAATACGTCGTATTTGATCGAATGCATTTCGTAATACAGCAGTACTGAGGATGTGTCGTTGCAAAAGTTGCCATTGCGTTCGTGTTACAATCGTGTTATTTCCGATTGACGTTGACTCTGTTGCACATCCACGAACCAATGTCGGTCGATAAGTTCGATCAATTAGCCGACTGGGACAGCGATACGGTCACGCGTTTTCAATGCTGTTTCGCGTCGATTCTGTGGATCGTTTATTCGTTCTTTGCTCGAATCAATCGAAAAGCGTTATAAATAGCATCCGATATAAAGTGGAACTGCCATCGGATTGCGTTTCTGTCGCGACAGCAACCTTTGCAGTTCCACAATTCTGTTTTTTTTTTCTTTTCTTTTCTTTAGAAGGTAATACTGCGTCCACAAATCTGTGTATTTGTGTATATATATATATATATAAATACACAGTATATATATATATATATGTGTGTGTGTGTGTATAAATACACAGTATATATATATATATATATATATATATATATATATATATATATGTATAAATACACAGTATATATATATATATATATGTATAAATACACAGTATATATATATATATACTGTGTATTTATATATACATACATACATACATACATACATATACATACATACATATATATATATATGTACGTATTATGCGTGTATCACATCGCTATTCAACAATTTGCACAGCACAGCCAGCGACGCCGTCTATTTACATCTCCGTTCATTTTGTTCTTTTCCTTTTTGATCCGGCATCACATTGTCGATATTTAATTTCCTTACTCCCTTTTTTCACAATTCTTAACATCAATTCGAGGAAGAACTACGTTATAATAAATCTTTTTCTTCTTTTCTCTTTACTCTCTCGATCAACAGCTCTCTCGACAATCCTTCGCGTACCTCTCTTTCTTTCTTCTTTTTTTTTTCTACTTTCTCTCCTCTTTTAACGATTACAATAAATTACGAAGCGAACATCTCGAGTATGCAACAGCGCGGTGTTTCTTTTAGTCACTAATAAATGTTATGATGGCCGCGCACAATTTGAGCTTGTTTGAACATTACACAATAACTAACGAATAACTCTGGAAATATAGACACGTTGTTGTTGATAAATTTTTCTTTACAATTTCTGCAGTCCTTTATTTATTATTAATATTAAATGATTCGAAGAGAAGAATTAACAGTGATTGTTCAAAATACACAGTCGAGTAAATCATAAGTAGCTGTGCTATTATTGGCACAGCAATTTATATCGGTTATATTTTAAATTTCGCTGCTAATTAGTTCATTTGTACAAGATCAAACTGTGCTCGGCAGAATGGTAACATTTGCTTTAAGCAAAGGATCGTTCGCGCCCTTGTATTTGAACGAGATTATATAATCGTGATCAATTTGCGTCTATCTTTGTCGTTACTTCAAATTCAAGAACGCGCACGAACGTTTCAAAGTTCGAAGCCGCACAGTCCTCTCGTTCGTGAATCTACTGTGCTCGAAGAACATCGGTAACATTCAAGGTCCAAGTTCGCTACAAATTTCTTCTGAAGCACGTGCGAGCGTTTCGCGACACGTCAACTCGATTGTTCGGTTTCAATTCTTTACAAATTTGCATTGATAAAATTAATTCCAACAGTAACTGAATAGAAAGAAAGTATTTTCTATAATTTTTACGTTTCTTTATATTCTTGGAGTTTTTTAAATCAATAGAAAACTGATCGTGCGTAATAATCATAAAACGCTGAATCTAAAACTTAAAATCTGCTAACCCTCTACAACGTACAGTGTAGCTTGAAAATGATTATAATATAATACATTCCTGCTGTACTTTTATCAACACAACGATTTATTTACAATAATTGTTAATTCTCGAAATTAATAAATAATAATTTTTGTTTCTCTCTTGCAAGCTAAATAAATTGACATAAACTTGGATGAAGCACGCAAAAAAATTATATCAAGTGCAAGTTCGAAGATTTCGAAACATGATTTTCTGCGACAACGTCAAAATATCACCGATTTATCTAAATGTAAGATAGAAAACGTATCAAAAAAGCCGTACGATTCGACTAATGCTCGATTTGAAGATCGCCTACGCTCGCATGTACCTCCACCGAGCACACACGCACACGCACGCCTCAAAGTAACGGGAAAAGGGGGGACAATGAAGGACGATAACATCGATAACAGGATATTCGGTGCTTCTTCTCACGCCTGTCGGGCACCAAAGTCCTCGATCTAAATCGAAGACTCCATTCTATTCTTATACTCTCGCAAAATCCTATAAGCCGCTTCGAACATTACGTTCGAGAGAACAATTTTCTTTCCTAATCGATTCCCTAGATTTTATTCTGTTTTTTTTTTTTTTTTTTTTTTTTTTTTTGATCAGTCT